>NC_057801.1:273574398-273703035 GCF_018294505.1 Triticum aestivum
GGGCGGCGGGGCGAGGGAGGCGCTGTGGCCGGCTGAGAGGTGGGAGGTCGTGGGATGGAGGAGCATCGGCAGAGAGAGGAGTGGGGTAGGTGAGAGGGATAAGGTGGGGTGTTTTTTTGCGCGTGCAGTTCGGTCAGTCATTGCCGCTGATTAGTTTGTAGCTACGGGGTAGGTTCGGGTGTTATTAGAATAAGCCTAGGTGTTAGCAAAATAAGGTCTTAAGGGTGTTATTAGAATAGACCCACCCTATATATATATATATATATATATATATATATATATATGGTCAAACTTTGTGTAGTTTGACTTTGACCAAATCTTATATGCGGAGTAAAAAGAAATAGAGGGAGTACTATTTTAAGAAGAGTAGTGTTTCTATCAACTTTGTTTTTGTGTGTTTGAAAAAAAGTATTTATGTGCCACTTAGATGCATGTATATTTCAAAGCAGTCATATGGCAGCCAGTTCAGGCCATGAAAGCAGTCGTATGGCAGCCAGTTCAGGCCATGAAAGCAGTCGTATGGCAGCCAGTTTGGCCCATGACTCGAGCAACTTATTTATCCCTTCTTCCTCAGCAGCTTCATTCAGTCAGCGACAAAACTCCTTAGTAGTACTTCCATCATCTCAATAATTGGGATGGATATCATCCACTACAATGAACAACAACAACATTTTTGTATATCTTGAACAATAATAACGTCATTTACAATACATTTGGTCAAGAAACCAATTAGCAGAAGAATAATAACATTTCTCTATATATCAAATTCCACATATGGGATTATTAATATCTCGACTTGTATGGATGGCTTCACTCGTAACAACACATATGCCTTCTGATTATTTGCCTGACAAAATGTCCATCAGAAGAATTACTCATATAGGAGGAAGTGGGGAGTATTTCAAACTGAAACAAAGAATTGATCCTAACTACGTGAAGTGCAATAGCTTTAAAGCCTCTGAATATATTCTGCTGCTACTCCACCAGGAAAGTGCAGGGCTTCAAGAACCAAAAGAGGCCACTCGAGCTCTCTTTGGACTCATAAGCCTTGTTGTTGTTTATATCCTTAGCCCCAAAATGTTGACTCTTAGCATCTCTATTGTTCTCCTGACCCTTATTAGCATAGTTGTTTACCATAATGATGTTGTTTGGAAATCATAGTACAATGCACAAAGAAATTAGTGCCACATGTTGATGCCACTAATTAAAAAAACACCCTTAAGAAACACAGTCAACTGAACCTTGAACACAAGTAGGCCTAGAGATAGAAAACAATACATCATATTACTAAGCAAAATCAAGCAGAAATATCAAATTGAGAGGCAGAACTATTTGAAAACGAAAATGTTGGCAAAGTAAAATAGAAACATCAATGATTTTCTCGACGTCACGTGGGAGACAGCAGTAGGAAACATATAATTTCCCTCTGGGTAAACCTTGAACTCTTTAAGTAGAGCAAACAAAAGATAAGTCTGAACATTGCTTTTATTTAGTCACAGCATTGCACAAGCTTTATATTCTTGGCATAAGTATGACACCAACAACATATAAAGATTTGACAAATGCGAGATACCGCAACCAATTTTAAACTTTGCACAACTTCATGAATATACTGAATCTCTTGGCAGCACTATAACCATTATGCCAAATGGCACAGAGGCCCACTGATTCCATGTATGCTTTGAAAAGAAAACCATGTATTAATTGTTTTAGTCATGGGCAAGTACAATAGGTAACAAATGGAATAGCCTTTATATCAAAAAAATGTTTTTTTGTTGAAGTTATACCTCTCTATATCTATTTATTTTTCCTTTGACCTACAGTGTACTTGTAGCTAACAAAATGTATAATACCAATTGATGATCCTTATTTTTTTGTCAAAATAATGTGCCTTACTAACCATACGGGCTGAAGATCAAGATAGATAATGAGTTAAGGATCATTTTCAGTAGCAGATCCGTTTGGAGCAGATCACAAAATTCGATCATTGCTCCTTGAACTCCTTACTCCTAAGCTTGAAAACACACAAATGCTTCTATGAAAGCTTCAGACCACCAGTAACATCATAAACCAATTTAGTCGGTATTACTCAAAAGAAATAGTAGAATAATCAAACAAATCTCAGTTAGGCTGGGATAACTGCAGATCCAGAAGCATATCTGATCTAAGGACCACATATGCAGTCTCAATGGTGAGAACCAATGCAAGATTAAGAAATTATCTAAGTCCCCACCAATAAGTTCTAATAAACCCGGAGATAAATGCCAATATCCTATCACTTGATTCAAACATCACGTATAGGATCATGTAGCAGTACATGTGTGTGATTAGAAACCAAGTTCATTATGGAAAGGGACATTTTGTACAAATTTTACGAACATAAGCTCTTATTTTCATATTTCCGTATCCTTCTTTAAACTATGAATCTAATCTTTTGGAAAATATTGGTCTCTTATCATTATGTGTGCAAATAAAAATTCCATAAGAAGACATTGCAACCACTTGGGATGAGTCAAGTGGGATCTGAAACAATGGTTGTCCTCCTCCAGCCCCTAGTGTACCTCCCTCCTATAGTCCTGCTCTAGCTCCTTGTTTAGCTCGTCAGCTCCTCATGTTAGCCTTCAGGCGCCTGGAGGAAGGAGGCAGGTGCATAGGTCTGCAACAATGTCTAGAAAACAAAATTTACATACTGTATTTTTCAGAAGACGGGCATAGCAGAACTATCTCAACAATGATTTGACATCTAAACCCCAAAAACTGAAGAACGCTACAGCAACACAAATCTTCTTCATAATAAGAAAATAAATCTTATTAGACAAGGATACTGATATGCAAATTTGAGGTAGAAAAATGATCATTTTCCTAGGTACTAACTCGCAACTGGTATGCAAATACACTGACTAAAAAGATCTGTAGATTAAACATGAGATCCTACTGACAAACACGAAATGACATTCTGTTCTAGGTTCAAATCAGGAAGTAAACAGTGACCATGTTAATTAGAAGGGTCTCCTCAGCCTGAAGCCATACAAGTACGGTGGCCCCTGACAAAGAGGATCTCATGCTCCATGGGCTAGTCTGGTATCCTTCATTTGTGTGTCCTACTCTGGGCCATGAGTCTCTTTTTAAATCTAAAACAACATATAATTGCATGTAGCCGAGTGTTACATCTCGAAAAGGCCCATGATAGCCGAGTGTTCCAGAATCTAAATCATGATAGACGAGTGTTCCATCTCGAAAAAAATAACTTACATAAGCACTAGACCTGTGAACACTCGCTCTCTGGGACAAATGCAAACCAACTAAACTGAATATTCTGCATCAGAACAAAATCTTCACTAATTGATAACTGACATAAGCACTGGACTTGTAAACACTCGCTCTCTGGGAGAAATTGACGAGGACGATGCATGAACACTTGCAACTGATCTGTGGCACTTAATTTGCATATATCAATTAGTTCAACAAGGGCGTAGGGGGTGGAGATGGAGAAATCCAGAAACATAACAACATTTAGAAAACACATTTTGCAACAATTTGAATAAAGCCAAATTGGGGCCGCAAGCTTCGCTCCTAGGGGGATAATCGTGATTCACCATAGCTAAGACAATTAGTTCATCACTGAATTATAAAGAAAAGAAATATGCCTAGCCTTACAGAATGTCATAGCACACATGTTTGGTAGAAAAGACAGAAAATTATATACTGTCAATAACATATGAGGATTTAACAAACACGGGACACCACAACAAATTTTAAAAATTTACATATAATCGTGCATATACTTAATATCCCGACGACACTATATCCACACTACTTGAGAAAGTAAATAATCAAATGATACTCACGGAAGAGTTGTAGGTTTCTACAGTTTCCACTTTACAATCCCAACATAACTATATCGTTGTTCTGCAATTACTCACATGACATGACGATGGCTTAAACACATATCCATCTTTTATGGCATGAACATGGATATTTCTAGATTACAATTAGTAACGAGAAGCGATGGGTAGCTCACTCTTTAACATCCTCCATACCAGGAAAATATCACACGTGCAGCTGTGGAAGAGAACTATAAAGGGAGCAGACTTACATGTAATGATGTGGCATAGGTGCGCATGCCTCACCAAGCGAGATCTTTGTGGGCGATACCTAATGATGCGAGAGTAGTCTCTCTCTAGGCAAGTTCAAAGCTCCATGACCACACCAAAGTTCAAGTCAATACTAAATGTACACGATGATTCTATGACTGCCAACCAATTAATCTAGGGAAACAAATCAGATCAATCAGTTCTCACCTTACCTAATTATTTTCGTCTACCAAGGATTTTGCACCTGCTGCAATCTTCAAATATATTTTGTAATCAACCTATCCGTTCATACTAAGAAGGAAGAACGCTTGGATTATCTGTGCAAAGTAGAAAACATAACCAATTAGTAAAAAAAAATCATAATCCACATCCAAGTTACAAAGTTCTACTAATGATCTAAATTCATAAATTGGGTACAAATATATGTGCAAGGAAAGTGACATGCCACACCATGAGCTTTCGTTTTACTGAACAATCCAGAAGTAGTAATAAAAAAGTTCATATTAGCCATGACTAAACTGCATATCAACCATAGATTTTGTTCAACCAATATATGTGCAAGGAAAGTGACATGCCACACCATGAGCTTTCGTTTTACTGAACAATCCAGAAGTAGTAACAGAAAAGTTCATATTAGCCATGACTAAACTGCATATCAACCATAGATTTTGTTCAACCATTAAATCCACAGCCCAGGCGTTGCTCATGCTGTTTTTTCACTGTTAATTCGCTTCATTTCTGGAATTTCCTGTAGCAAGGACATGAACAGGAATCGCAAGAGGAAAATCTGCCCCAAATCAGATAAGCTAATGGAGAAATCTGCCATTGTTTTGCCAACAAAATCAGATCAAACAAGAGAGGAAATCTACAGGAAAATAGACCACGCAACGCCATCTTCCTCGGCATGGACCACCTCTTCTAGCTCCTGGCATCCAGTCATCATCGTTGCTCGCATGCTCCCTGCCGCCACCGCCATTTTTGTCCCCGTGCTCGGTCGTAGGCAGAGGGGCCGCCGCCACCACTCTCCCTAGGCGCCATATCCTCCTCCATCTAGCGGTGCCTACTCCTTGTTTCTTCCACTCCAGGGGCACCAGATCCATGGGCTCGCCACTGCTCGGATGGAGAAGAACGGGATGGAGCGGATGCTAGCCTGGAGGTGACTCGGCTTGGCCCGAGAGTGGAGTTGGGGTGATGCGGGAGAGGTCGGAGGCGAGGGTGTCGAGGGGAGGACGAAAGCGAAGAGCAGGGAGAAGGGGAGGCGGCGGCGTAGGAGAGTAGTGGAGGGAGCAGGGAGGAGATGAGGCACAAGGGCGTGGGAGGCTGCGGGGACCGACAGGAAAGGGGCTAGGGTTTCTCTGGCGGCTTGTGTGTAAGTGGGACGAGGCGAGGGCAAGATTGGCTGCGAGACTTGTGGAGCGGATAGGCTGAAACCTTCTGCACGCGGGGACAACAAACCCACCCAACCAGCACACGGCGTGAGCCCACTCGTCATTGGTCACTGAAAACTACGGCGAGGTGAAAATCGGGTTTGACAGCCATGAAGATCCAACGGCTCAGATGCGAAGAAAGCTAGATCCAACGGGCAACGAAGGCCCAATTGGGGAAGCACCATGGAGACAAGTTGGCTAGCAGCCTTATATGTTTAAATTCTAGTGCCGAAAAAGGATGGTACATCACGTATGTGTGTTGATTGTAGAGGCATTAATAATATTACTATTTGTTATCGTCATCCTATTTCTAGGCTAGATGATATGCTTGATGAATTGAGTGGCTCTACAATATTCTCCAAAGTTGATTTGCGTAGTGGATACCATCAAATTCGTATGAAATTGGGAGATGAATGGAAAACAACATTTAAAACTAAGTTTGGATTATATGAGTGGTTAGTCATGCCTTTTGGGTTAACTAATGCACCTAGTACTTTCATGAGATTAATGAACGAAGTTTTACGTGCTTTCATTGGATGATTTGTGGTAGTTTACTTTGATGACATATTGATTTATAGCAGATCTTTGGAAGAACATTTGGAACATTTATGTGCTGTTTTTATTGCTCTACGTGATGCACGTTTGTTTGGTAACCTTGGGAAGTGCACCTTTTGCACCGACCGAGTATCTTTTCTTGGCTATGTCGTTACTCCACAGGGAATTGAAGTTGACAAAGCCAAGATTGAAGCTATTGAGAGTTGGCTGCAGCCCAAAACGGTCACACAAGTCAGGAGTTTTCTTGGCCTCGTTGGATTCTATAGGCGTTTTGTGAGAGATTTCAGCACCATTGCTGCACCTCTCAACGAGCTTACAAAGAAGGATGTGCCTTTTGTTTGGGGTACCGCACAGGAAGAAGCCTTCACGGTATTGAAAGATAAGTTGACACATGCTCCTTTACTCCAACTTCCTGATTTTAATAAGACTTTTGAGCTTGAATGTGATGCTAGTGGAATTGGATTAGGAGGTGTGTTATTACAAGATGGCAAACCTGTTGCATACTTTTCTGAAAAATTGAGTGGGCCTAGTCTGAATTATTCTACTTATGATAAAGAATTATATGCTCTTGTTTGGACTTTAGAAACATGGCAACATTATTTATGGCCCAAAGAATTTGTTATACATTCTGATCATGAATCTTTGAAACATATTAAAAGTCAAGCTAAACTGAATCGTAGACATGCTAAATGGGTTGAATTCATTGAGACTTTCCCTTATGTCATTAAACACAAGAAGGGTAAAGAAAATGTTATTGTTGATGCATTGTCTCGTCGCTATACTATGCTTTCACAACTTGACTTCAAAATATTTGGTTTGGAGACCATCAAAGATCAATATGTGCAGGATGCTGATTTTAAAGATGTATTGCAGAATTGTAAAGAAGGAAGAATATGGAACAAGTTCGTCGTTAATGATGGATTTGTGTTTCGTGCTAACAAGCTATGCATTCTAGCTAGCTCCATTCGTCTTTTGTTGTTGCAGGAGGCGCATGGAGGAGGACTAATGGGACACTTTGGCGTGAAGAAGACGGAGGACGTACTTGCTACACATTTCTTTTGGCTAAAGATGAGACGGGATGTTGAGCGTTTTATTGCTCGCTGCACTACATGTCAAAAAGCTAAGTCACGACTCAATCCTCATGGTTTATATATGCCTTTTCCTGTACCTAGTGTTCCTTGGGAGGATATATCTATGGACTTTGTTTTAGGTTTACCTAGAACAAAGAAGGGGAGGGATAGCATATTTGTTCTCATGGATAGATTCTCGAAAATGGCACACTTTATACCATGTCATAAAAGCAATGACGCTGTTAATGTTGCTGATTTGTTCTTTCGTGATATTATTCGCTTGCATGGTGTGCCAAATACTATTGTTTCAGATCGTGATACTAAATTTCTTAGCCACTTTTGGAGATGTTTATGGGCTAAGTTGGTGACTAAACTGCTTTTTAGTACTACTTGTCACCCCCAAACTGATGGACAAACTGAAGTAGTCAATAGAACATTGTCTACTATGCTTAGGGCTGTTTTGAAGAATAATAAGAAAATGTGGGAAGAATGCTTGCCTCATATTGAATTTGCTTATAATCGTTCATTGCATTCTACTACTAAGATGTGCCCTTTTGAAATTGTGTATGGGTTCCTACCTCGTGCACCTATTGATTTGTTGCCTCTTCCATCTTCGGAGAAGGTTAATTTTGATGCTAAACAATGTGCTGAATTGATTTTAAAAATGCATGAGTTAACTAAGGAAAACATTGAGCGTATGAATGCTAAATATAAACTTGCTGGAGATAAGGGTAGAAAACATGTTGTGTTTGCACCTGGAGATCTTGTTTGGTTACATTTGCGTAAGGATAAATTTCCTGATTTGCGCAAATCAAAGCTAATGCCACGTGCTGATGGTCCCTTTAAGGTGTTGGAGAAAATAAATGATAATGCATATAAACTTGTGCTGCCTGCAGATTTTGAGGTTAGTCCCACTTTTAACATTGCAGATTTGAAGCCTTATTTGGGTGAGGAAGATGAACTTCCGTCAAGGACGACTTCATTTCAAGAAGGGGAGGATGATGAGGACATCAATACCATTGTTACACCCACAACCCCTGCTGCTATACATACTGGACCAATTACTAGAGCTCGCGCACGCCAACTAAATTACCAGGTACTTTTGTTTCTTGGTAATGATTCTAATGTTCATGAGAATATGATGCTGCGTAAATTGGATACATTTGTTTTGCTTACAAATGAAGGGCCTAGCTTGGAGAAGATTGAACATTGGAGCAAGAACAAGCATGGAGATGATGGCATGCGCAAGGGGAACAAGAACGGAGTTACAAGTGATGATTTCAGGACTTTGAAGCCACCATAATGGGTGCATGAAGCCTTGGACGAAATATACAAGATGCCACTTCATAAATTTCGTCCCGAGGCTATTCTAGGTGCTGCGTCACCTTATTATTGGGCCAGGCCCATGTAATTTTGAAATACATAAGTATAGGCTATTTTTAGAGTCCGTATGTGTGGGGAAACAAGAGATATGGTTGATTTCGGACCCCTCCACCAAGGGCCACGAAATTCCCCCCTTTTCCTCCATATATACAGCCCTTAGGGCACCGTTTAGACTTTGGGTTTTGTTTAGATCAAAAGTTCGCCATAGCTGCAACTTCGCGTACTTTGTTTGTGTTCAACGACCAGACAAAGGCGTCACAGAACCCCACCTTGATCAATAAAGCTTTCATCTTATATTTGCAATATCCAGATTGCAATCTCAGTTTCTTGCTTGTTCTTCATTTGCTCGCAGGAAACAGACCCTCGTGGTCAGGTTGATCGTGCTCCGGCGTGGTCAATAACCTCTCGGAGTTGGTTTAGCGATTGCTAAGGCACGACGTCCTCGCACGTACGTAGTCGGATCGTCAAAGTCGACTTCCACCAAAGCGATATCCATCATCTCATCGAAAGACGGGACACCTTTGCCTCTATCAAACACACTGGGCCGCACCTATCTGCATGAGCTATTTATTGACCGCCGTCTGCGATGGATGACTCAATGGACATGCGCACAAGTCACTGCTGCTACAGTTTGGTTAGACTTCAAACAACCAGCTGGGAATAACTGCTGGCCGGATTATTGGCACAAATTATACGGAGTCATTTATGACCCGCCACGATCGACCTCAACGACAAGGATATACAATGAGTGTTGCGAAGATCATTAACTCGCCACCTTGCTTCTAGCTTCAACATATGATAGCGGTCCGCTGTTCAGCTAAATGCCGGTTTATATCACGGCCAAATCTGGAGAATCTCAAGCCAACTCCTCAAGTCACCTTGAGACTCAGGGGCTACAATGATATGACTCAGCAAGTCTTGCCAATTTCAGCAAATTTAAGAACCCCAGGATGATGGAGGGAAAGATAACACGGTCCCGGAGGCTATTGTTATATTGATGAAAATTTAAAGGCCTTCAGAAAATTTCCGGCTTAGAAAGTATATGACAGTTATAAAATCCCGGCTCAATGAAGAAGTTCCAGGTCATCAGAAAGGATTCCGGTTCAAAATCCGGTTCAAGGGAAGTCAGTCTCACTAAAGCTCTCAGATATCCGGTTTACAATCCGGTTCAAGGGAAATCTGTTCTCCCATGAAGCTCTGAAGCTCTCAAATCCGGTTTAAAAATGTCCGGTTCAAAAAGGAATTAACTTCTAGCAAGTTCGAGTTTAAAGGCCATCAGAAAATTTCCGGCTGAAAATGAAGATTCCGGTTTACAATCCGGTTCAAGGAAAAGATGTCTCCCACAAAGCTTTGAAGCTCTCAATATCTGGTTCAAAATCCCGGTTCGAGAAGAATTTATCTCTTGTAAAAAGTTAAAGGTTGCCGAAGAGGACCTACTGCCATGATGCACGGTTCAAACATGGGTATTCTGCCTTATTGGCTTATCATGTTATTGATCACGTGGAAGCTCTCAATATCCGGTTTAAAATCCGGTTCAAGAAGAAATATCTCTCGCAAAGTTTGAGTTCTCAGGAAAAATTAAAGGGACCAAAGAGAGTTTGTTGCACAGCACAACTCAAACATAGGTGCCCCTTGAGCACAACTCACAAAATCATTTGGGGGCTTGGTCATATTCGAACCATAGCTACACCTCTTGATTGGCGTAAGGCCACCAGGGAAATCACTTGGGGGCTTGGTCGTATTCGAACCATAGCTACACCTCTTGATCGGCGTAAGGCCAACAGGAAATCACTTAGGGGCCAAAAAGAGTTTTGTTGCTAAAGCACAGCTCAAACATAGGCACCCATTGAGCACAGCTCACAAAGTTACTTGGGGGCTCTTTGTGCAAAGCAACAAAGAGTTTGAAAGGACCCTTGTAATTGGCTATCAAGCCACGGCTTGGAAGCCTGGTGTATTCACCTAAAACCCCAGGTTAACCTGCCTTCATCAAGTAAGCCACTCTTGTCCAGGTAATCCTGGTATGACCCGCCGAATGTTTGACAAGTCAATCTTACACAGTCCCTGAACTTGTCAAGGTTAAAACTACGATTGGTTAATTGGAGGCCCATCTTAAAAGGCTCTGTAAAATGGTTTAACTCAGTGGCCTGGCAGCCCATGAAAAGCCTCGAATTTGGGCCTGGCAGCCCTTGAAAAGCCTCGACTACAAGTTCTCATTTGCTTTTATTTGTCAAAGTTTTTTCTCCTTTGATAAGGTTTTGAGGTAAACCGGCGTCTATTGACCCGGCCTGACTATAAGTCGTCAACTATAAATCGGTGTTTGTTAACCTGGCCGGGCTTTGACTATAAGTTGCCAGGATGATCATCCGGTGTTTATCATAACCCGACATGACTTCATTATAAACCAGCAAAGCATGGTGGGAATTACTAGCAAAGCATGGTGGGAGTTATCAGCACTCCATATTTGGGTTATTACCCTTACTAAAAGAAAGTTGGTAAACCAACGATGTGATTCAATATCACAGGTATGATATATTTCATATTTTATTATCCTTGCAGCCTTGGTTATAAACCCGGGTTATATGTTGGGCATTATGACCCGGCCGGCGGTAAACCGCCAGGACACTTTAAACTTGTTGTATGCAGAAACAGGTTGAATAAAGCATAATTATAAATCACCGGCGTTTATTAACCCGGCTTGGCTTTAAGATGATAAGTCGCCAGTGTATGATGAGAAATTATCCGGTGTTTGTTAACCCGGCCTGGCTTTGGACTATAAGTCGCCAGTATATATTTGGATTGCGCCATTGGAATCATGTGCTTATAAATCATTGGGTATATTATTCAAATATTTAATAGCCAACATGGCTGGATTTTTATTATGGTTATCAATAACCAATATTATGATTGAGGTTTTCAAAGTCGCTTCAGCGCAATGGCTATTATTTTATCAATGGATATGATTTATTCTACAATGGAGGGAATAGTCCCGAGTCGCTGCAGGCTTACGACCCGGCACTTGGGGGCTACATTATTCAAGTTGAGATTACATCAAATACACAAGTCTCATGTTGCTGCAAGCATGCACCATGACACTTGGGTGCTAATGCAAAGTCATTGTTTGCTCACCTTATTGAAGACCTGACTCATCACATCGTAATGAGCCGGCCCTTGGGGGCTACCAATTGCTCCTGTCAACAATTCAAGGTACAAAGCTTTTTATTCATTATATTGAAGGGTCCACTGCTCAGTTGGTAAAGCACAAGGCTCTTAACCTTGTGGACGTGGATTCAAGTCCCTTGATGGGGGTTACATCATATGATGTTATTTTCATTGAAGTATATATCAAATCCCAGCTTAATATTATCTTACTAAGCCGGCCCTTGGGGGCTACACATCATTGCTCAAATCTACATGATTATATTTACAAAGTCCCTGCTCATTATTGCATAATGACCCGGCCCTTGGGGGCTATACTGGTTGAAGTTTTTATGAGCATAAGGCAATTTCAAGTACTAGGTTGCTGCAAGCATGACAACCTGACACTTGGGGGCTACATATATGGAGTATATAGTTTTTTGCTAGTGACCGAGATGAACAAAATGGATTTCTTCAAAGTGGCAGTAATTATATGGAAACAAGTCTCAAATCATCACTTTGTTCTGTTCAAGACTTGGGGGCTACAGGTAATATGGATATAAGGGAGAAATATCTTCCGATTTTCAGTTTTGAGCAAACTAGATTGACCCGGCATCACCAATCATTATGACCCGGTGTCTACAACAATCATGAACTGGCATTGGTAACAATCATGACCCGGAATTATCAGTTTTTATAACCCGGCGAATTTGGAAATCATAGATCGGCAAGTTCTACATCTTCAAGCCGGCTGAATATCAGTTGAATATTTGAAGGCCAATATTTTTGTCAAGTCAGAGCATTGAAGGACGAGTCAAATGGATTCTTTATTTACAATATTTCTTCTACAAGAAAATTGATTATGAAGCTGGTCTACTGACCCGGGTTTTCTAGAAGGAAGAAATGACAAGGATTTAAGGATGATCAAGCGCCGGTTTATAAGAATATTTAACCCGGAGCACAAGCCGCCAAATTTGTTCTTGTGTTTATGTTGCAAACCAGTTTAACATGGATAAATCCAAATTAAACTGGGGGCTAATGTCGGGGATATACCCCGCGGTGTAACCCGACCGGAAGTATAACCCAGCCGGACTGGACGACTCACTAAGTGATCCGCCCGAGCCTGGCGACTCATGTTGACCCGGTGAGTGGGTCAGAGGAATGACAAGACCCGGCGGCCCAGAAGGCGGTTGATGGAAGGCCGGATCATGTTATGGTGGGCCAGTTTATGAGGAAAGCGCAAGGAATATTTTCCTACAAAGGAAGTAAGACTAGGACTCCACTTGTAATAGAGTAATCCTAATCCAACTAGGACTAGTCATGTAAACCGCCCCTTCAATATATATAAGGAGGGGCAGGGCTCCCCAAAGAGGGGGAAGGAAGCAACAAGAAACAATATCTAGGGCTAGACACAAAGAGGAGAGCCAGCTTATGCGGCGACTCCCTCATGAGCATAATGAGACCTAGCCACAAACAGCATGTAGGGCTATTCCGGATGATGTTTCCCGGGGCCCGAAGCTGTCTAAATCCTTGTCTTGTGTGATGATTCGCCTCGCGTCTCTCGGCCCGACCAACCCCTCTCAAGCTACCACATAGATGCGCTGGCCTCGCGACTAAGTCCTCACACTAGGACATCTACTGTGACAATTCTACGACAATATCCCATAGTGGCATGGAATGACTCTGATAACCTCTTTCCGGCAGTTAAGCCGCGAAGGGGTTGTCGGCATTGAGCTCAAGGAGGAGCAGAGTAGCGAGGGTTTCAATGGAGAGAGAGAGAGCAAGGAGAAAGAAGGTAAGGAGGACGAGGGGTGAGACACGGTTTATATATAAGGACGAGGAAAATAACCGCACATCAAGGATTTGATGGAACGTTCTCTAGTCAGGGACGATTGCAATTCAATAGATAGTATGGACTGGTAGTTGATGTATTGCACGTGGCAACCATCATAGATCATGGTCCTAGCTTGGGCGGGAAAGCCCAAACTTTGGATGGCTCTCGCCAAAACCGATTAAAGTTCGGTCTGAAACTATATCGTGGTCAAGGACACCTGATAAGTTTCGTTCCAGATAAAATTGAGCATATGCAACAGAACAACATAGACTGGATAAGATAGATCAGAGGGAAAATAGGCTCCCTAGGCATTTCACTCAACAGAGAACACAAGTAAGCGAGCAAATAGCTATGAGAGAAATGCATTCGGATATAAATCAAATCCATCGAATCAAAGAGAAACTCAACGAAGGAAAAATGTGGTGGCGTAACCCACCGTATAAGAACTGTATGACCCCGAGCGTCTAGTTCTTTGTTAATGTATTCACTGGTACAATTAGGTGCTATACAAACGGTTTTTAACCCCTTTTTGCGATGGTGTTCTGAACTGTCGCTAAGTGAGTGACTACGACACATGACCCAGAAACCCTCGGGGACAGGGAGCCTTGATGCATATACAATACTCCCAGCTCGTTTGTCCTCGCATTGCCATTGCAGTCAGTATTCTGTGGTGCTACGTTTACAATGCACAACCCATCACAAAAATTTCACGATTATAGAAGTAGACAATCACACACATTTACTTTTCCTTGACTGTGTGCGATTCATGTATGAGCGCACACAGTTGTCGCTATAAAACTGTGTGCGAAGCTTGAATACATCCCACATGATTCATCCATCGTACCCACGTCGGATGATCGACCTATCGCACGCGTTCTTCTATGACCAAACATTTATGATGCGCACAACATCACATGACAAATAGTCCATAATTGCGAAGCATGTGTGATAAGGTGACTATCGCAAACATTTAATAAGAAAGAAGTGTGTGCGATTCTGTTGTTAATCACACACGTTTTCTTGGCTAATCGTGTGTGCAGTAGAGATTGATCGCTGATACGTATCCAAAGTATCTATAGTTTTTGATTGTTCCATGCTATTATATTATCTGTTTTGGATGTTTAATAGGCATTTATATGCTATTTTATATTATTTTTGGGACTAACCTATTAACCGAGAGCCGAGTGGCAGTTTCTGTTCTTTTTGCCTATTTTAAAGTTTCACAGAAAAGGAATACCAAATGGAGTCCAAACGGAATGAAACTTTCGGGATGATCTTTCTTGGATCAGAAGGAAACCATAAGACTTGGAGATGAAGTCGGAGGCGTAACAAGGCGGCCACGAGGCAGGAGGGCGCCCCAGGGGGGTAGGGCGCGCCCCTACCTTGTGGGCCCCTCATGGGTCTCCTGACCTAGCTCCTTTGCCTATATATACTCTTATACACTAAAAACATCTAGGGGAGCCATGAAACCACTTTTTCACCGCTGCAACCTTCTGTACCCATGAGATCCCATCTAGGGACCTTTTCTAGTGTCCTGCCGGAGGGGGATTCGATCACGGAGGGCTTCTACATCAACACCATTGCCTCTCCAATGAAGTGTGAGTAGTTTACCACAGACCTACGGGTCCATAGCTAGTAGCTAGATGGCTTCTTCTCTTTCTTTGATTCTCAATACCATGTTCTCCTCGATGTTCTTGGAGATCTATTCGATGTAATATTATTTTGTGGTGTGTTTGCCGAGATCTGATGAATTGTGGATTTATGATCAGATTATCTATGAATATTATTGGTTATTCTCCGAATTCTTATATGCATGATTTGATATCTTTGCAAGTCTCTTCGAATTATCGGTTTAGTTTGGCCTACTAGATTGATCTTTCTTGCAATGGGAGAAGTGCTTAGCTTTGGGTTAAATCTTGTGGTGTCCTTTCCCAGTGACAGTAGGGGCAGCAAGGCACGTATTGTATTGTTGCCATCGAGGATAAAAAGATGGGGTTTTGATCATATTGCTTGAGTTAATTCCTCTACATCATGTCATCTTACTTAATGCGTTACTCTGTTCTTTATGAACTTAATGTGTGGAGTAATAGTAGTAGATGCAGAATCATTTCAGTCTACTTGACACGGACGTGATGCCTATGTTCATGATCATTGCCTTAGATATCATCATAATTATGCGCTCTTGTATCAATTGCTCGGCAATAATTTGTTCACCCACCATAATATTTGCTATCTTGAGAGAAGCCACTAGTGAAACCTATGGACCTCAGGTCTCTTTTCCATTATATTGAATCTCTTTTACATCATATTAGTTTCCGATCTACTATTTTGCAATCTTTACTTTCCAATATATAAACCAAAAATACCAAAAATATGTACTTTACTATTTATCTATCTCTATCAGGTCTCACTTTTGCAAGTAACAGTGAAGGGATTCACATCGCGTTGGGTGCAAGTTGTTAATTGTTTGTGCAGGTATTCGGTGACTTGTGCGTTGTCTCCTACTGGATTGATACCTTGGTTCTCAAACTGAGGGAAATACTTACGCTACTTTGCTGCATCACTCTTTCCTCTTCAAGGAAAAATGCAACATCCCAATTTTCACTTTGGATGTTATACATAGATCATCATATGCATATCATATTTATTCTTGCATTTGGTTGAGATCCTAGAAATCTTAAGCAACTCAAGGACCCAAGGAGAGAGTTGGAGGTTTCACAAAATTCATATTTGAATTTATTTCAAATTTGAAGAAAGGATCAGTTTGATTTTATTATTTTTTCTCTCCAATTATTTCCAATATTAAAAATATATGAGAGAAGATAATATGACTTCTTCAACCCAAGAGAAATATTGGAGAAAGAATTTTAAAATCAAATTATGATTTTATTGGTATTTTATTTGAATTAGAAAAATATTGCATTTTTGAAGATTGCATCTTAGTCCAAAAAAATGTTCATCTTGTCCTAAATATTAGATTTGGACGGTGAAAATTGTTTCTGGAATTTTTAGATTTTTCTTTCTATTTATTTACGATTTTTCCTCGCGGCGATTTTATTTTTAAAAAAAAGTTCTTCTCGGACCGAACTGGGCGAAGGCCCAGCCGGCCCGTCATGCTGCACCGCCTCCCGCTCGGAGTCCGGCGCTAGGATACCTAGGGACGGCCCCGGCCCCTCTATGCCCCATCCCGCACCGCCGTCGCCGCATCGCCGCCTCCCGTGCCACATCGCTGCCCTGCGCCGTCGCCACCAGCCGCCGCCGACCGGTTCGTTTTGGTTAACTGGTAAACCGTCGACCCGCCCCGGTTTTTTTTCGGTTTAGCCCGGTTCGTTTTATTAGATCGGTTTTTTGTTAGGGTTTCCTAGTTAACGAACGTCCGTTCGTTCGTTTGTTTTAACGAATGATTTTGGTCGGTTAAGTTCTGTTAGCGAACATTCGCGCCGTAGGGTTTTTCTTTTTAGTTTATTTTCAGCTAGGGACTGCTACGTCTTGAGCTTGCGTTGGTTTTCCTTGAAGAGGATAGGGTGATGCAGCAAAGTAGCGTAAGTATTTCCCTCAGTTTTTGAGAACCAAGGTATCAATCCAGTAGGAGGCTCCTCAAAAGTCCCACGCACCTACACAAACAAACAAAGAACTCGCAACCAACACAATAAAGGGGTTGTCAATCCCTTCACGGCCACTTGCAAAAGTGAGATCTGATAGAGATAGTATGATAGGATAAATATATTTTTGGTATTTTATAATATAGATGCAAAAAGTAAAGATGCAAATAAAAGTAGATTGAAAGCTTATATGATAAAAGATAGACCCGGGGGCCATAGGTTTCACTAGTAGCTTCTCTCAAGATAGCATAAGTATTACAGTGGGTGAACAGATTACTGTCGAGCAATTGATAGAAAAGCGTATAATTATGAGATTATCTAGTCTTGATCATGTATATAGGCATCACGTCCGCTACAAGTAGAGCGACTCCTGCCTGCATCTACTACTATTACTCCACACATCGACCGCTATCCAGCATGCATCTAGAGTATTAAGTTCAGAAGAACATAGTAACGCATTAAGAAAGATGACATGATGTAGAGGGATAAACTCAAGCAATATGATATAAACCCCATCTTTTTATCCTCGATGGCAACAATACAATATGTGCCTTGCAACCCTTTCTGTCACTGGGTAAGGACACCGCAAGATTGAACCCAAAGCTAAGCACTTCTCCCATGGCAAGAAAGATCAATCTAGTAGGCCAAACCAAACAGATAATTCGAAGAGACTTGCAAAGATAACTCAATCATACATAAAAGAATTCAGAGAAGATTCAAATATTTCTCATAGATAAACTTGATCGTAAACCCACAATTCATCGGATCTCGACAAACACACCGCAAAAAGAGTTACATCAAATAGATCTCCACAAGAGAGGGGGAGAACATTGTATTGAGATCCAAAAAGAGAGAAGAAGCCATCTAGCTAATAACTATGGACCCGAAGGTCTGTGGTAAACTACTTACAACTCATCGAAGGGGCTATGATGTTGATGTAGATGCCCTCCTTCATTGATTCCCCCTCCGGTGGAGCGCCGACGAAGGCTCCAAGATGGGATCTTGCGGATACATAAGGTTACGGCGGTGGAAATTGTTTTTCGTTGGCTCCCTGGATGTTTTCGGGTACGTAGGTATATATAGGAGGAAGAAGTACGTCGGTGGCCGCTCGTGGGGCCGAGGAGATAGGGGCGCGCCAAGGAGGGGTGGGCGCGCCCTCCTGTCTCCTTGCCGCCTTGATTGCTTCTTGACTTACACTCCAAGTCCCCTGGATCACGTTCGTTCCAAAAATCATGCTCCCGAAGGTTTCATTCCGTTTGGACTCCGTTTGATATTCCTTTTCGTCGAAATACTGAAATAGGCAAAAAAAAACAGCAATACGGGCTGGGCCTCCGGTTAGTAGGTTAGTCCCAAAAATGATATAATGTGGAAAATAAAGCCCATAAACATCCAAAAGGGGTAATATAATAGCATGGAACAATAAAAAATTATAGATACGTTGGAGACGTATCAAGCATCCCCAAGCTTAATTCCTGCTCGTCCTCGAGTAGGTAAATGATAAAAACAGAATTTTTGATGTGGAATGGTACCTAGCATAATTCTCAATGTAATTTTCTTTATTGTGGCATGAATGTTAAGATCCAAATGATTCAAAATAAAAGTTCATATTGATAAAAGAAATAGTAACACTTCAAGCATACTAATCAAAGCAATCATGTCTTCTCAAAATAACATGGCTAAAGAAAGTTCATCCCTACAAAATCATATAGTTAGGCTATGCTTCATTTTCATCACACAAAGATGTTCCCAAATTCGACACCCCTGATGACAAGCCAAGCAATTGTTTCGTACTTAAATAATCTCAAACTTATTCAACTTTCACGCAATGCATGAGCGTGAGCCATGGATATAGCACTATGGGTGGAATAGAATATGATGATGGGGATTGTGTGGAGAAGACAAAAAAAGAGAAAGTCTCACATCGACGAGGATAATCAACGGGCTATGGAGATGCCCATCAATTGATGTCAACATGAGGAGTAGGGATTGCGATGCAACGGATGCACTAGAGCTATGAATGAATGCTCAACAAAAGAAAACTAGTGGGTGTGCATCCAACTTGCTTGCTCACGAAGACCTAGGGCATTTGAGGAAGCCCATCGTAGGAATATACAAGCCAAGTTCTATAATGAAAAATTCCCACTAGTATATGAAAGTGACAACATATGAGACTCACTATATGAAAAACATGGTGCTACTTTGAAGCACAATATATGAGACTCACTATATGAAAAACATGGTGCTACTTTGAAGCATAAGATATGAGACCCACTATATGAAGAACATGGTGCTACTTTGAAGCACAAGTGTGGAAAAAGAGATAATAACATTGCCCCTTTTTATTTATTTTCCTTTTTTCTTTTTTTCCTTCTTTTTTTGGGCCTTTTTTTGCCTTTCTTTTTGTCTTTTTTTCTCTTTTTTTTCTTTGGGACAATGCTCTAATAATGAAGATCATCACACTTTTATTGATTACAACACAAGGATTACAACTCGAAACTAGAACAAGATATGACTCTATATGAATGCCTCCGGCGGTGTACCGGGATGGTGCAATGAATCAAGAGTGACATGTATGAAAAATTATGCATGGTGGCTTTGCCACAAATACGATGTCAACTACATGATCATGCAATGGCAATATGACAAAAGTAATGTATGTCATGATGATAAACGGAACGGTGGAAAGTTGCATGGCAATATATCTCGGAATGGCTGTGGAAATGCCATAATAGGTAGGTATGGTGATTGTTTTGAGGAAGATATAAGGAGGTTTATGTGTGATAGAGTGTATCGTATCACGGGGTTTGGATGCATCGGCGAAGTTTGCACCAACTCTCAAGGTGAGAAGGGCAATGCACGGTACCGAAGAGGCTAGCAATGGTGGAAAGGTAAATGTAGCGACCAGACCTCAAACAGTCTGATCTCTGTGCTCAGTGTCATCCCTGGACCAGTAATGCTGACACCACACAGTACTGGGAGGATTTATAACAGAGTAGCAATCACACACTTATTACATCGAATGTCTCAATAGAGAACTTATTGAAATAAATGTGGCTTAAGGCCATCTAAAACAATAACAGCGGAAGGCTTGGAAGATAAGCGAGTCCATCAACTCCAACGGCATCACTGAGTATAGGACCACGACCTAACAGCACCTTACTCGTCGTCTGAAAAGTCTGCAACATGAAACGTTGCAGCCCGAAAACGGGTCAGCACATGGAATATGCTGGCAATGTAACACATAGAGAATAACAATGGAGATAGGCTATACTACATGCATATTTGGCTGGTGGTAAAGCTCTATGGTTACAGTTTTTGCATAAAGCCAATTTTTCCCTACTTCAAAGGAATAAATTCATTTAACTATCATGGTGGTTGTTAAACATTGAGAATGGTTGACAGCATTCTCAATCCCAATTAAAAAGTACTCATTAAAACCCAACAATATTAATTAAAGTAACATGATGAGATTCACATGATATCCAGGTACTAGATACTCAAGATGTCCATAACCGGGGACACGGCTAACCATGATTAGTTTATACACTCTGCAGAGGTTTGCGCACTTTTCCCCACATGACTCGATCGCCTCCGCTTGGTTTCTCGCACTACATGATGTTTGAGAAACGGATGACCGAGACATAGTCTTTCAGAAGCACTTGCACCTTACATAGGGGTAGACCGTACCAACCTACATCCCCTACATCTGCTAGTCCACCCCGTAAGAGTTCGCACAACTTAGTCAACTATGCTAGAGCCCATAATAGCATGTGGCTGCACACGGAAGTTTCTAGTTTGAATAATCTCATGATCCCTTTGAGCCTGGGTGGCGGTCCGAAGAAATACAGGCAAGTCCTGCTAGAAAACAGGTGCCTCAATCCACCCAGATGTGTGTTTAAGTTGCCACCTTAAATAAACCATTAATTAGCAATCTCACATCTGTCATGGATATTCACTCACCAAATCCACGTCTACTAGCACAGCATGGCATAATAAGCAAACGTAGAAGTAACTCCCAAAGGTTTGAAAATAAAACAGGTAATAGGTACTACCTCAATCTACTTCCCATCCCACAATTTAATTAGATCCTAGTAAATGCAATGTTTGAGGATAGATCTAATGCATAAAACTGGGTAGTAGAAAGGTATGATCAAGTGTTACTTGCCTTGCTGATGATCCGCGAAACCTAGAGACTCGAAGTAACAGGCGGCGCACTCCGGGTATTCTATCGCAGACAAACAAACAAGCATACAATAAGTACTCATCTAATGCACAGGTAAAACTCGAGTAAAAGATCTAACCAGAATGTTCAACTTAAGAACTCCGGTTTGCAAAAAGAATCAAATCAAATAAAGCAACAAAAGTCAAACGGCGAAAGAAAACAGATTCGTTTTACTAATCTGGATCTAAGTCAAATTTTACAGAATCAAAAACTTGTTTAAGTAGATTATTTGGAAAGAGGGTTTCGAGACGAAACTCCAGGCGCTTGAATCGCCTGATTCCGATAAATGAGCGAAAAGTTAAACTAAAACGAAAATCGGATCAGGAATCACGATCAGAAAAATCATGGATTAAATCCGAGAAAAAGAAAAACGATGAACGGGTTAACGAACGAACGTTCATTAACTAAACGAATCTGACGAAAGCGTTCGTTAAAACGAACTAACGGACGAACGTCTGCTAATTAACCTAAACCGGAAAAAAAACGAAAACTAAAATAAAAAATGAATCTAAAAAAACGAAACAAAACCGAAATAAAACCGTCCGGTTTTTAAGAAAACCGGCGGCACGCGGTTCCAGGCGGCGGCGAACCTCGGCGGCGGCGGCGGCGAAGTCCGGCGACGGCGGCGGCGGCGGCAGCGTATCTGGCGGCGGCGGTGTTTAGGGTTAGGGTTTGGGCGTGGGTGGGCCGGCGGCGGCGGATCGGGCTGGCGGGGTCGGGCGGTTGGGCCGGGGCGCCGGGGCGGCGCTATTTATAGTGCCCCCCCGAGCGGAGTCCCGCTCGGGCACGGCCCGTAGGTCGGTGCGCGTTTTTTTTAAATAATTCCGCGCAGAAGAAAAATAAAAAGAAATACTAAACGGACTCCAAAATTCCCGAAATAAGTTTTCCCCGTCTTCTAAAATCAAGCCGGACTAGATGAACATTTATTCGGGGCCTAAATGCAATTTTGGAAAACGCGCATTATTCATAAATTCAAGTAAAAGCGAAAAAAACTCCAAAATAAAATCTTATTTGATTTTTTTATTAAATCTTCATTATTTCTTTATTTTGGGGAAGTCATTTTATTCCCTCTCTGAATTTTTGATAGTAGAAATAATTGAAGATGAAATAAATAAAATCAATGATCCTATTTTCAAAATTTGAGAAATACCCAAATAAGAAAATAATGAAATCCCCAACTCTCTCCGTGGGTCCTTGAGTTGCATAGAATTTCTAGGATCGAGCCAAAATGCAACAAAATATGATATGCAATGATGATCTATGTATAACATTCCAAATTGAAAATTTGGGATGTTACAAACCTACCCCCCTTAAGATGAATCTCGCCCTCGAGATTCGGGTTGGCTAGCAAATAGGTGAGGGTGGTCCTTGAGCAGATCTTCCTCTCGCTCCCAGGTGGCTTCCTCCTCAGTGTGGTGGCTCCACTGAACTTTGCAAAACCTGATAACCTTGCTGCGGGTAACTCTGCTGGCATAATCCAGAATCTTAACAGGTTTCTCTTCATAGGTCAAATCTTCTTTCAACTGAATCGTTTCCAATGGCACCGTATCTCTCAATGGTATATCAGCCATCTCCGCGTGGCACTTCTTCAACTGTGAAACATGGAACACATCGTGAACTCCTGACAATCCCTCAGGTAATTCCAACTTGTATGCTACTTCTCCCATGCGTTCCAAAACCTTGTATGGCCCCACAAAACGTGGCGCTAACTTTCCTTTAACTCCAAAGCGTTTAACTCCTCGAAGTGGAGATACTCGAAGATAAACTCTGTCTCCGACTTCATATTCTGTCTCTTTGCGTTTCGAATCTGCATAGCTCTTCTGCCTTGACTGAGCTACCTTGAGCCTGTCGCGAATCAACTTTACTTTCTGTTCAGACTCCTTAATCAAATCTGGTCCAAACAACTGGCGGTCTCCAACCTCATCCCACAACAACGGGGTTCTGCACCTCCTTCCGTACAAGGCTTCGAAAGGGGCCATCTTCAAACTGGATTGGTAACTATTGTTGTAAGAAAACTCCGCGTATGGCAAGTTGTCATCCCAACTTGATCCATAATCCAAAACACAAGCTCTAAGCATATCTTCCAAAATCTGATTGACTCTCTCGGTCTGTCCATCTGTCTGTGGGTGGAAAGCTGTGCTAAACTCCAGTCTGGTTCCCAATGTTTCGTGCAACTGCTTCCAGAACTTCGAGGTGAATTGGGTTCCTCTATCTGATACGATACTCCTCGGAACTCCATGCAAACATACAATCCTCGTCATGTATATCTTAGCCAATTTGGCACTGCTGTAGGTAGTCTTTATTGGGATGAAATGAGCTACCTTCGTCAAACGATCAACTACAACCCAAATCGAGTCATAGCCTGAACGAGTCCTGGGCAATCCCGTGATGAAATCCATGCCTAGTTTATCCCACTTCCATTCGGGTATAGGCAATGGCTGCAACAATCCAGCTGGCTTCTGGTGTTCTGCCTTCACCCTCTGACATACATCACAAACTGCTACATACTCAGCAATATCCTTCTTCATTCCGGTCCACCAGAATGTTTCCTTCAAATCCAAATACATCTTTGTATTTCCGGGGTGAATCGAGTATGGTGAATCGTGTGCCTCTTGCAGAATCAGCTTCCTGATTGCCGGGTCATTGGGCACATAAACACGGTCCTCAAATCGTAGGGTATCGTACTCATCCTCACGAAATCCTTTAGCCTTCCCCTTGCTTATCTGTTCCTTAATAGCGGCAACTTCCGTATCTGCCTTTTGAGCTTCTCTGATTTTATCCATCAACGTAGACTGAATCTCCAATGCTGCTACATAGCCTCTCGGAACTATTTCCAAACATAGCTCTCGAAGGTCCTCGGCTAACTCCTTGGGTATTTCTCCCATCATTAGAGTATTGACATGGCTCTTGCGACTCAACGCGTCTGCTACAACGTTAGCCTTCCCGGGGTGATAATGCAATCTCATATCATAATCCTTAATAAGTTCCAACCATCTCCTCTGCCTGAGATTTAACTCCTTCTGCGTGAAGATGTATTTCAAACTCTTATGATCCGTGTACACCTCACAATGATTTCCAATGAGAAAATGTCTCCATGTTTTCAGTGCATGCACTACAGCTGCTAACTCCAAATCATGAGTAGCATAATTCAACTCATGAGGCTTAAGTTGTCGTGAAGCATACGAAACAGCTCTTCCTTCCTGCATAAGCACTGCTCCAAGTCCTCGACGTGAAGCATCGCAATACACTTCATAATCCTTAGTCTGATCTGGTAGAATCAACACTGGTGAGGTAACCAAACGTTTCTTCAATTCTTGGAAACTAGCCTCACACTCCTCAGTCCAAATGAACTTAGTATGCTTCTTCAACAACTCTGTCATAGGCTTGGCAATCTTCGAGAAATTTTCAATGAATCTTCGGTAGTATCCTGCGAGTCCAAGGAAACTCCTGATCTCTCCAACTGTTGTTGGTGCTTCCCAGTTTGTCACAGTGACAACTTTAGTGGGGTCTACTGCGATACCTTCTCCGGATATAACATGTCCGAGAAATCCAACTTCCTTCAACCAAAACTCACACTTACTGAACTTGGCATATAGCTGATGTTCTCCGAGCTTCTCGAGTACTAATCCCAAGTGTTCCTTGTGTTCCTCTTCATTCTTCGAGTAAACCAAAATATCATCAATGAACACCACGACGAACTTATCCAAAAACTCCATAAACACCTTGTTCATCATGTTCATAAAATAGGCTGGGGCGTTAGTCAGACCAAATGACATAACGGTATACTCATACAGCCCGTATCTGGTGGTAAAAGCCGTCTTCGGTATATCTTGCTCCCGAATCTTTAACTGATGGTACCCTGATCGCAAATCAATCTTGGAAAACACCTTAGCTCCTTGCAACCGACCAAACAGATCATTGATCATTGGCAGTGGGTACTTGTTCTTGATTGTTACTTCATTCAATCCGCGATAATCAACAACCATTCTTAACGATCCATCCTTCTTCTCCACTAGAAGTACTGGCGATCCCCAAGGCGAAGAACTTGGGCGAATAAAACCTTTGTCCAACAACTCCTTAATCTGCTTCTTGATTTCCTCCAAATCTTGGGCTGGCATCCTGTACGGTCTCTTGGATATTGGCCCGGTGCCTGGCAGTAGCTCAATTAAGAACTCAATGTCTCTATCTGGTGGCATGCCTGGCAACTCTTCTGGAAATACATCGGAAAAATCTTTTACCACTGGTACTTCCTCCTGCACAACTCCTGATAAGGAATTTATATGTGCTCTCCTCGGCTCATGCCGTGATACATACTTGATCCTTATCCCTTCTGGTGTCGTAAGCAAAATTGTCTTACTGGCGCAATCAATGTTCCCTCCATACTTCGATAACCAATCCATGCCTAATATCACATCCAAACCTTGCGATTCCAAAACTATTAGGTCCGAGGGAAATACATGGTGTCCAATCCTTAATGGCAGTCGATCACACCATTTACTAGCCATATACTCTGCTCCGGGTGAGGTTACTAGCATGGGTGACCTAAGTGCTTGGGTTGGCAATTTATATTTATCCACAAATCCCCTTGATATGTATGAATGCGATGCACCGGTATCAAAAAGAACAACTGCAGTAAATGTCTTAACCAAAAACTTACCTATTACTGCATCTGGCTGAGCTTCAACCTCCTCCACGGTAACATGGTTTACTTGCCCCCTGTTTAAAGGGTTCGGCTTCTTTCCTAAGCTTCCATTGCCATTTCCATTTTGGGCTTCTGGGCAGTCATTTGCATAATGCCCCATCTTGCGGCACTTGTAACAGGTGATATGGCTCTGGTCTGCCTTGGATGGTGTTGACGGGTTGGTGCAGCTTTGTCCATTGCTTCCTCCATTCCCGTTCCCATTCCTTGTGCCATTGTGATTGTGCGGGCTGCCTCCTCCATGAGTATGCTGAAAATGCCCTCCTGACTTTGGGGTAAAGCGTGGCTTCTGCTGAGCTCTAGAATTGTACTTCCCCTGTCTACTTCCTCTTACGATTGTCAATCTGCTGCTGCTTCCCTTCAATCATAAGAGCATGATCTACTAACTCCTAGTAGTTATTGAAAGTGGCTACCATCAACTGCATGCTTAGCTCATCATTCAGGCCTTCTAGAAACTTCTCCTGCTTAGCTGCATCCGTAGCAACGTCATCTGGGGCATAACGTGCTAGCTTACTAAAATCATCCACATACTGGCCAACTGTCCATCCTCCTTGGCGTAAGTTGCGAAACTCACGCTTCTTCATGGCCATAGCTCCTGCTGAAACATGGGCAGTACGAAAAGCTTGCTGAAACTGATTCCATGTGACAGTGTCTACAGGGTAAGTGGCTATAAAATTATCCCACCATGCTGCTGCGGGTCCGTCAAGCTGGTGTGCGGGAAACTTCACCTTTTCTCCATCTATGCATCCTGCATTGGTCAACTCCCTTCCTATCTTACGGAGCCAATCATCTGCTACTATCGGCTCGGTGCTACTGGAAAACACCGGCGAATTCAACCTTAAGAAACGTGCCAGATGGTCAAAGGTGGTGGTGGTGGTGGGTTGTTGTTGCCTTGGTTCTGTACCAATGTTTGAATCAAGGTATTCTGCTGCTGAATCAACTGAGTGATCTCTGGCGGAAAAACTAACTCGGGGTCGCGTCTCGGAGGCATCTGAGGGTTTAAAGGGAAGAGTTAAGAATAGAATGAGGTCTAGTGAGAATACACTACCCATATGCACATGAGTCAAAAACACACAATATCATTCCAATCAATTCAAACAAGGGCATACAACGGTCTAACTGTCGTTACAAAAGTGCTTGGACTAAAACTAGTTAAATGGTGGAAAATTCTACTACTGTTATGGTGGTCAACTAGAAAAACTTATCCGAGGAAGATTCCATGATATCTGCTCCAGCTTCATCAACATAGTCATCATCGCTATCGTCGGGATCCGAGTCGGTGTCGTCGATGATGATATAATTATCTGGACATGTAGGTTCATCCTCTTCTGCTCGGGGTGCTGAACCTCCCATGAATACTCCAATCTTCTCCTTAAGGTCACCGTTCTGTCTTACTAGAGCGACGATTTCTTCCATATAGTCTTTACGCGTAGCCTTGAGTTCTGCTTCTAGCTCCTTGATCCTGGTCATAGCCTTCTGTAGCTCCTCCATATCTGCGCACATCTGGTTCTCCTGGCGTCGGATGTGTTGGTTTAACTCCTGAATATAAGCTGCGATTGATCTGTCCCTCCTGGTGGTGATCATCTCCCAATTCGCATCTCGGCGCCCACAAATCTGGTAGATAGTATTCTTGAGATCGTTGTAGTAAACTTCTCCAATTCGTCCCATGGCGATGTGAGATGCCATGCTCTTTCCTAGGCTCCATGTTGGCACATCAAAGGTAAATTCTATTGGCTCCGTGACTGGTGCATACGTCCTTCCTGGAATCTAGACTTGAATCCTCCAGCGCTCCTCTTTAGGTAAAGTGGCGTTGAAGGTCCCGGTGAAGCTTGGTACTCCTATGTTCAGGTATCTAGTGGCTTCCTTCAAGTGACATCCAAAAGGTGAATTCTCATCTGGTTGCACGAACTTGATCCTTGCATCCGCCATCCTAAAGAATAGAAAAGATGAGGAGTCACAAATGAGAAGAAAGAGTAGTGATCTAGGGCTTAAGCTTAGTGGCCGTGTCCTACAGTCAGCGTGTGCTCTGATACCACCTTGTAGCGACAAGACCTCAAACAGTCTGATCTCTGTGCTAAGTGTCATCCCTAGATCAGTAATGCTGACACCACACAGTACTGGGAGGATTTATAACAGATTAGCAATCACACACTTATTACATCGAATGTCTCAAGAGAGAACTTATTGAAATAAATATGGCTTAAGGCCATCTAAAACGATAGCAGCGGAAGGCTTGGAAGATAAGCGAGTCCATCAACTCCAACGGCATCACTGAGTATAGGACCACGACCTAACAACACCTTACTCGTCGTCTGAAAAGTCTGCAACATGAAACGTTGCAGCCCGAAAACGGGTCAGCACATGGAATATGCTGGCAATGTAACACATAGAGAATGACAATGGAGATAGGCTATACTACATGCATATTTGGCTGGTGATAAAGCTCTATGGTTACAGTTTTTGCATAAAGCCAATTTTTCCCTACTTCAAAGGAATAAATTCATTTAACTATCATGGTGGTTGTTAAACATTGAGAATGGTTGACAACATTCTCAATCCCAATTAAAAAGTACTCATTAAAACCCAACAATATTAATTAAAGTAACATGATGAGATTCACATGATATCCAGGTACTAGATACTCAAGATGTCCATAACCGGGGACACGGCTAACCATGATTAGTTTATACACTCCGCAGAGGTTTGCGCACTTTTCCCCACATGACTCGATCACCTCCGCTTGGTTTCTCGCACTACATGATGTTTGAGAAACGGATGACCGAGACATAGTCTTTCAGAAGCACTTGCACCTTACATAGGGGTAGACTGTACCAACCTACATCCCCTACATATGCTAGTCCACCCCGTAAGAGTTCGCACAACTTAGTCAACTATGCTAGAGCCCATAATAGCATGTGGCTGCACACAAAAGTTTCTAGTTTGAATAATCTCATGATCCCTTTGAGCCTGGGTGGCGGTCCGAAGAAATACAGGCAAGTCCTACTAGAAAACAGGTGCCTCAATCCACCCAGATGTGTGTTTAAGTTGCCACCTTAAATAAACCATTAATTAAAAATCTCACATCTGTCATGGATATTCACTCACCCAATCCACGTCTACTAGCATAGCATGGCATAATAAGCAAACGTAGAAGTAACTCCCAAAGGTTTGAAAATAAAACAGGTAATAGGTACTACCTCAATCTACTTCCCATCCCACAATTTAATTATATCCTAGTCAATGCAATGTTTGTGGATAGATCTAATGCATAAAACTGGGTAGTAGAAAGGTATGATCAAGTGTTACTTGCCTTGCTGATGATCGGCGAAAGAAAACAGCTTTGTTTTACTAATCTGGATCTAAGTCAAATTTTACAGAAGCAAAAACTTGTATAAGTAGATTATTCGGAAAGAGGGTTTCAAGACGAAACTCCAGGCGCTTGAATCGCCTGATTCCGATAAACGAGCGAAAAGTTGAACTAAAACGAAAATCGGATCAGGAATCACGATCAGAAAAATCGCGGATTAAATCCGAGAAAAAGAAAAATGACGAACGGGTTAACGAACGAACGTTCGTTAACTAAACGAATCTGACGAAAGCGTTCGTTAAAACGAACTAACGGACGAACATCCGCTAATTAACCTAAACCGGGAAAAAAACCGAAAACTAAAATAAAAAAACCAATCTAAAAAAACGAAACAAAACCGAAATAAAATTGTATGGTTTTTAAGAAAACTGGCGGCACGCGGTTCGAGGCGGCGGCGAACCTCGGCGGCGGCGGCGGCGAAGTCCGGCGGGGCTCCGGCGGCGGTGGTGAAGTCCGGCGACGGCAGCGGCGGCGGCGGCGGCGGCGGCGGCGGCGGATCTGGCGGCGGCGACGTTTAGGGTTAGGGTTTGGGCGCGGGTGGGCCGGCGGCGGCGGATCGGGCTGGCGGGGTCGGGCGGCTGGGCCGGGGCGCCGGGCGGCGCTTTTTATAGTGCCCCCCCCCGAGCGGAGTCCCGCTCGGGCACGGCCCATAGGTCGGTGCGCATTTTTTTTAAAATAATTCCACGCAGAAGAAAAGTAAAAAGAAATACTAAACGGACTCCAAAATTCCCGAAATAAATTTTCCCCGACTTCTAAAATCAAGCCGGACTAGATGAACATTTATTCGGGGCGTAAATGCAATTTTGAAAAATGTGCATTTTTCCTAAATTCAAATAAAAGCGAAAAAACTCCAAAATAAAATCTTATTTGATTTTTTTATTAAATCTTCATTATTTCTTTATTTTGGGAAAGTCATTTTATTCCCTCTCTGAATTTTTGGTAGTAGGAATAATTGAAGATAAAATAAATAAAATCAATGATCCTATTTTCAAAATTTGAGAAATACCCAAATAAGAAAATAACGAAATCCCCAACTCTCTCCGTGGGTCCTTGAGTTGCATAGAATTTCTAGGATCGAGCCAAAAATGCAACAAAATATGATATGCAATGATGATCTATGTATAACATTCCAAATTGAAAATTTGGGATGTTACAGTAAAAGTGCGTATAATCCATGGAGTCAACATTAGTCAAAAGAACTCATATACCTATTGCAAAAATTTAGAAGTCATTAAAAATCAAGCACTACGCGCATGCTCCTAGAGGGATAGATTGGTAGGAAAAGACCATCGTTCGTCCCCGACCGCCACTGATAAGGATGCACAAGCCAGGTTCATGTTTCAAATTTGTTACACAACTTTAGCCATACGTGCATGCTACGGGACTTGCTAACTTCAACATAAGCATTCTTTAAATTCATAATCACCCAACTATCATGGCTTTAATATCACTACCTCCATATCTCAAAACAATTATCAAGTATCAAATTGATCATAGCATCCAATTCACTTCCTATGATAGTTTTTATTATACCCAACTTGGATGCCTACCATTCTAGGACCAATTTTATAACCATAGCAAATACCATGCTGTTCTAAAATATTCTCAAAATAATATAAGTGAAGCATGAGATACTAGCAATTTCTACAAATTAAGCCACCGCCGTGCTCTAAAAGATATAAGTGAAGCACTAGAGCAAAAACTATCTAGCTCAAAAGATATAAGTGAAGCACATAGAGTATTCTAGCAAATTCAATCAAGTGGGCTTCTCCCAAAAGGTGTGTACAGCAAGGATGACTGTGGTAAACTAAAAAGCAAATACTAATATAATACACGACACTCCAAGCAAAACACATATCATGTGGCGAATAAAAATATAGCTCCAAGTAAAGTTACCAATGAACGAAGACGAAAAGGGGATGCCTTCCTGGGGCATCCCAAAGCTTAGGTTTTTGGCTATTCTTGAATATCTTGGGGTGCCATGGGAATCCCCAAGCTTAGGCTCTTGCCACTCCTTATTCCATAGTCCATCAAATCTTTACCCAAAACTTGAAAACTTCACAACACAAAACTCAACAGGAAATCTTATAAGCTCCGTTAGTGAAAGAAAACAAAACCACCACATAAGGTACTGCAATGAACTCATTCTTTATTTATTTTTGTGTTAAACATACTGTATTACAAGTTCTCTATGGTTCATACCACTTAATATTAGCCATAGATGCATCAAAATAAGCAAACAACACACGAAAAACAGAATCAGTCAAAAACATAACAGTCTGTAGCAATCTGCAACTAACACAAACTTCTGGAACTCTAAAAATCCTACTAAAATAGGAAGTCTTGTATAATTTGTGTGTTGATCAGAAGCAGAAAGAATCAACGCAAAATAATGCTTATGTGATTTAATAAAACTAATTTCGTGCGTGCAAAGTTTCTGTTTTTCAGCAGAATCAAATTAACTATCACCATAGGTTATCCTATAGGTTCTACTTGGCACAAACACTAATTAAAACATAAAAACACATCTAAACAGAAGGTAGATGAAAAATTTATTACTAAACATAAACAAAAACAAAAAACACAAATAAAATTGGGTTGCCTCCCAACTAGCGCTATCATTTAACACCCCTAGCTAGGCATAAAAGCGAAGATAGATCTAAGTAGTGCCATCTTTGGGAGTCAATTCATAAGTAGCCTGCATGATAGATTCATAAGGTAATTTGACTTTCTTTCTTGTAAAGTGCTACATGCCTTTCTTTAATGGAAATTGGAATCTAATATTCCCTTCCTTCATATCAATAATCGCACCAATCGTTCTAAGGAAAGGTCTACCAAGAATAATAGGGCAAGAAAGATTGCAATCTATATCAAGAACGATAAAATCCACGGGCACCAAATTTCTATTTGCAACAATGAGAACATCATTGATCCTTCCCATTGGCTTTTTAATGGTGGAATCCGCAAGGTGCAAATTTAAAGAGCAATCATCAAGATCATGGAAACCTAGAATATCACATAAAGTTTTCAGAATCATGGAAACACTATCACCCAAATCACATAAAGCAAAACACTCATAATCTTTAATTTTAATATTTATAGTAGGTTCCCACTTATCATTAAGTTTTCTAGGTATAGAAACTTCCAAATTAAGTTTTTCATCATAAGATTGCATCAATGCATCAATGATATGTTTGGTAAAAGCTTTATTTTGACTATAAGCTTGAGGAGAATTAACAACCGATTGCAATAAGAAAATACAACCTTCTAAAGAACAATTATCATAATCAAATTCCTTGAAATCCGAGATAGTGGGTTCAATACTATTTAAAGTCATGACTTCTCCAATCCCACTTTTACCAAATTTAGCATCAAGATCTAAAAACTCTGAATTATTGGGACGCCTTCTAACTAAAGTTGACTCATCTCCAATCCCATTATTATCAAGATTCATATTGCAAAACAAAGATCTAATAGGAGACACATCAATAACTTTAAGATCTTCATCATTATTTTCATGGAAACTAGAAGAACACGCCTTTACAAAGAAATCTTTTTTAGCACGCAATCTAGCGGTTCTTTCCTTGCACTCATCAATGGAAATTCTCATGGCTTTGAGAGACTCATTGATATCATGCTTAGGAGGAGTAGATCTAAGTTTAAGAGAATCAACATCAAGCAAAAGTCTATCAACGTTCCTAGCCAAATCATCAACTTTGAGCAATTTTTCTTCAAGCAAAGCATTAGAATTCTTTCACACTATTCTCAAAATATGAGGGCATCTTATTAAAATTACCATAAGGATTATTGTAGGAATTTCATAATTATTAGAGGAATTACCAGGGAACGGTCTAAAATTAAAGTTTCCTCTATAAGCATTGTTTCCAAAACTATTCCTACCACCAAAATTCACATCCATAGATTCATTATTATTCTCAATCAAAGTAGACAAAGGCATATCATTGGGATTAAGAGGAGTATTTTTAGTAGCAAACAACTTCATAAGTTCATCCATCTTTCCACTCAAAACATTGATTTGTTCTATAGCATGCACTTTTTTACTAGAAGATCTTTCGGTGTGCCATTGAGAATAATTAGCCATAATATTATCAAGAAGTTTTGTAGCATCTCCTAAAGTGATTTCCATAAACGTGCCTCTCGCGGCCGAATCTACAAGATTTCTAGAAGCAAAGTTCAAACCGACATAAAATTTTTGTATGATCATCCATAAATTCAAACCATGAGTAGGGCAATTGCGAATCATCAATTTCATTCTTTCCCAAGATTGGGCAACATGCTCATGATCAAGTTGTTTAAAATTCATAATATCGTTCTTAAGAGTGATAGTCTTAGCGGGAGGAAAATACTTAGAGATAAAAGCATATTTGCACTTGTTCCAGGAATCAATACTATTTTTAGGGAAAGACGAAAACCAAACTTTAGCACGATCCCTAAGTGAAAACGGAAATAACTTCAATTTAACAATATCATTATCTGTATCTTTCTTCTTTTGCATATCACACAAATCAACAAAGTTGTTTAGATGAGTAGCGGCATCTTCACTAGGAAGGCCGGCGAATTGATCTTTCATAACAAGATTCAGGAAAGCAGTATTGATTTCACAAGACTCAACATCATTAAGAGGAGCAATCGGAGTACTAAGGAATTCATTATTATTGGTATTGGAGAAATCACACAATTTGGTATTATCTTGCGCCATGGCAACAAGTAATCCAACACACAAGCAAACAGAAAAAGGCAAGCAAAAAAGAGAGGAGAAGATTGGGAAAGAGAGGGCGAATAAAACGGCAAGGGTGAAGTGGGAGAGAGGAAAACGAGAGGCAAATGGCAAATAATGTAAATGCGAGGGAGATGAGTTTGTGATGGGTACTTGGTATGTCTTGACTTGAGCGAAGACCTCCCCGGCAACGGCGCCAGAAATCCTTCTTGCTACGTCTTGAGCTTGCGTTTGTTTTCCTTGAAGAGGAAAGGGTGATGCAGGAAAGAAGCGTAAGTATTTCCCTTAGTTTTTGAGAACCAAGGTATCAATCCAGTAGGAGGCTCCTCAAAAGTCCTACGCACCTACACAAACAAACAAAGAACTCACAACCAACGCAATAAAGGGGTTGTCAATCCCTTCATGGCCACTTGCAAAAGTGATATTTTATAGTGATAGTATGATAGGATAAATATATTTTTGGTATTTTGTAATATAGATGCAAAAATTAAAGATGCAACTAAAAGTAGATTGAAAGCTTATATGATAAAAGATTGACCTGGGGGCCATAGGTTTCACTAGTGGCTTCTCTCAAGATAGCATAAGTATTACGGTGGGTGAACAAATTACTGTCGAGCAATTGATAGAAAAGCGAATAATTATAAGATTATCTAGGCATGATCATGTATATAGGCATCACGTCCGTGACAAGTAGACCGACTCCTGCCTGCATCTACTACTATTACTCCACACATCGACCGCTATCCAGCATGCATCTAGAGTATTAAGTTCAAAAGAACAGAGTAACGCATTAAGAAAGATGACATGATGTAGAGGGATAAACTCAAGCAATATGATATAAACCCCATCTTTTTATCCTCGATGGCAACAATACAATACGTGTCTTGCAACCCTTTCTGTCACTGGGTAAGGACACCACAAGATTGAACCCAAAGCTCAGCACTTCTCCCATGGCAAGAGAGATCAATCTAGTAGGCCAAACCAAACTGATAATTCGAAGAAACTTGCAAAGATAACTCAATCAGACATAAAAGAATTTAGAGAAGATTCAAATATTTCTCATAGATAAACTTGATCATAAACCCACAATTCATCGGATCTCGACAAACACACCGCAAAAAGAGTTACATCAAATAGATCTCCACAAGAGAGGGGGAGAACATTGTATTGAGATCCAAAAAGAGAGAAGAAGCCATCTAGCTAATAAATATGGACCCGAAGGTCTATGGTAAACTACTTACAACTCATCGGAGGGGTTATGGTGTTGATGTAGACGCCCTCCGTGATCGATTCCCCCTCCGACGGAGCGCCGGTGAAGGCTCCAAGATGGGATCTCATGGATACAGAAGGTTACGGCGGTGGAAATTGTTTTTCGTTGTCTCCCTGGATGTTTTCGGGGTACGTAGGTATATATAGGAGGAAGAAGTACGTCGGTGGCTGCTCGCGGGGCCCAGGAGACAGGGGGCGTGCCTAGGAGGGGCGGGCACGCCCTCCTATCTCCTCGCCATCTCGATTGCTTCTTGACTTGCACTCCAAGTCCTCTGGATCACGTTCGTTCCAAAAATCATGCTCCCGAAGGTTTCATTCCGTTTGGACTCCGTTTGATATTCCTTTTCTTCGAAATACTGAAATAGGCAAAAAAAACAGCAATACGGGCTGGGCCTCCGATTAGTAGGTTAGTCCCAAACATGATATAAATGTGTAAAATAAAGCCCATAAACATCCAAAAGGGTAATATAATAGCATGGAACAATCAAAAATTATAGATACGTTGGAGACGTATCAGGGACCTACCCGTGAATAGTTTTCTCGCGATTTAGCCCCTGATCTTTAAACTAGCATAACTTTTTACTCGTTTATCCAAATTAGATGAAACCAGTGCCTAAATCTTCTTTTAGTTCTGTTCTTTCCAGTTAACCAACTTGAACACGATTTTGGTATTGTAAAATTTGAGTTTAGTGCAGATTAGTAAATGATCTTGTTTCGTTCGTAATTTGAGTTTCGTTTCTCCCTTTGAGTTGAATCTTTTTGCATATCGTAGCTAACCACATGTACCTACTGTTAAGATCTATTCCACATGATAATATTGCTGTTAGGGTTTGACTTTTGTTAGTTGAAGCTGTTTTCTTGTTTTGTATTTGATTTGGATCTTTTCTCGGTTCTTCTCGTGTTTGGTTTGAGTGATTGCTTCTGTATGCTATTGTTTGTCTATGCTAGATTACCCGGAGTGCGAAGCTTGTTACTACGAATCTCTAGATTTTGCAGATCATCAGCAAGGCAAGTCACACTTTGATCATACTCTTTTATACCAATTTTTTACTATGCATTAGTATTACCCCTAAAATATTTGCATGAGTAGGATTGGGAACATGTGGTTTTGGTTGTAGTACTTGAGGTAGGAACATAATACCTATTGATCACCCCGGGAATATACATTATGCTTATTTATTGCTTAGCCATGCTCGTAGATGGGGATTGGATCGTGATTCACACATGGAAGTTGAGAGTTGTTTAATCATGGATAACATTAAGGTGGCAACTTTAATATACATCTGGGTGGATTGGTTGAGGCACCTGGGGAACCCAATGTTGCCTGTCTTTGGGAAATCCCGGAGTACCCGTGTGATTTTTCCTATGATTTGCCACTCAGGCTCAAAGGGATCACAAGATTATTCATGCTAGAAACTTTCTTGTGCAGCCACAAGCCATTATGGGCTCTGGCATAGTTGATTAAGTTGCGTGAGCTCTTGAAGAGGTGGACTAGCAGATGTAGGGGAAAGTAGGTGTACCGGTCCGCCCGGAGTAGAGAGTTAATGCTTCAGGAAGACTATGTCTCAATCATCCGATCATGGATGCGGTCGAGTCTTGTGGGGAAAAGTGCGCAAACCTCTACAGAGTGTATAAACTAATCATGGTTAGCCGTGTCCTCGGTTATGGACATCTTGAGTATCTAGTACTTGAATCTATTGATGTGATCTCATCACGTTACTTTAATTAATTGATTTGGGTTAATGATGATACTTTTAATTGGGATTTGAGTTGGGGTTACCTTCTCAAATAATGGGCAACTTGGGAGTAGTTAAATAAATTCATTCCTTTGTTGTAGGGAAAAACTAGCTTTTTGCAAAATCATAAACTTACAGCCTCCACCAGCCAAATATTGCATGTAGATATAGTTCTTGCATTTCATTGCTTTATAGTGTAACTTTGCCAGCTTACTCAATGTGCTGACCTACATGGCTGCAACGTCTCATGTTGCAGACTACTCAGACGATGAATAAGGTGCAATAGGTTGTTGTTTTGCACTCAGCTATGCCGTTGGAGTTGATGGACTCATTTACCTTTGAAGCTTCCGCAATTATCTAGATTAGATGGCCTTTAGCCATGATATTTTTGTGTAATCATACTCTTTATGAGGACTCGATGTAATAAGTGTGTGACTGAAACTCTATTATAATTCCTCGAGTACTGTGCGTGTTAGCATTACCGATCCAAGGATGACACTGATGCACAGAGACTTGACCATTTGAGGTCTGGTCGCTACAAGATGGTACCAGAGCACACGCTGATTGTAGGACGCGACCACTAGAATGAGCCACATGATTTCTCTTCTCTACTCATTTATAATTCTCCTCTCTTTCTACTTTATTGATGGCAGATCCCAGGAACAAGTTCACTCATCCAGATGACGACACCCCTTTCGGAAAACACTTGAAGGAAGTCACTAAGTATTTGAACATCGGACTACCAAGCTTCACGGGGACTTTCTCTACATCGGTACCGGAAGAGGAGTGCTGGAAGATCAAAGTCTGGGTACCTGGGAGGACATTTGCACCAACAACGGAGCCTATTGATTTCTACCTGGATGCACCAAGCTGGAGTATAGGAAAGAGCATGGCAGCACATATCACCTTTGGATGCATATGTGAGGTGTACCACAAGGAGCTGGAGAATACCATTTACCAGATATGTGGCCGCCGAGATGAAAAATGGGAGATGATTCGTACCCGGGGGGATGGATCAATTTTAGCCTACATTCAAGAGATGGGAGATCATATTTGTCGACAAGAGAATCAACAAATTATCCACATGAAGAAGATCAAGAAGCTAGTAAAGAGAAACAACAAGCTAGAAGAGGAACTCAAGTCTACACGTGATGGATACGAGGAAGAGATTGCCTTACTACTGGAGAAGCATGAAGACCTAAAGAGGAAGATGGGAATATGAGTGGAGAATATCAAGCGAGCAACGGAGATCCATTCGGAGGACTACATCATCCTGGACGACAGCGATACAGATAGTGATGCAAATGATGACAGCGATGACGACTACGTTGACGAAGCTGGAGCAGATATCATGGAGTCTTCCTCTGATGAAAATTTCTAGATGACCACCATTGTAACTAGTAGTATTCCTCCAAGTAGTTAGCAACGATCGAGTTTGTAATCATAGTTTAGACTGATGTGTGATCTTGTGTGCTATTGAATGAAGTGAAATCGATTGTGTTTGTCTCATGATCATATGGGTAGTGAATCTCTCTTAGACCTCATTTCTATTCTGTTTTCTCACCCCTTCTAACCCATCAGATGCCTCCGAGACGTGACAATGGATTTGCCTTCCCATCGGAGCTCACTCAGTTGATCCAGCAGCAGAATGCCTTGATGCATATACTTGTTCAGAACCAGAACCAAGGCAACAACAACAACAACAACAACAACAACAACAACAACAACAACAACAACAACAACAACAACAACAACCCACCACCACCCCTGTTGATCACCTAGCCCGCTTTCTAAGGTTAAATCTGTCGGTGTTCTCTAGTAGCACCGAGCCGATTGTTGCAGATGATTGGCTCTGCAAGATTGGAAGAGAGATGACCACTGCAGGATGCATAGATGCGGAGAGAGTGATCTTTGCCGCACATCAGCTTGATGGACCCGCAACATCTTGGTGGGAGAATTGCACCACCACTTAACCTATTGACACTGTTACATGGGATTAGTTTCAGCAAGCTTTCCGCACTGCCCATGTTTCAGCAGGAGCTATGAGCATGAAGAAGCACGAGTTTCGCAGCTTGCGCCAAGGAGGGCGTACAGTGGGTCATTATGTGGATGAGTTTAGCAAGTTAGCACGCTATGCCCCTGATGACGCAGCCATAGATGTCGCTAAGTAGGAGAAGTTTCTGGAAGGACTGAATGATGATCTGAGCATGTAGTTGATGGTGGCAACATTCAACAACTACCAGGAGTTGGTAGACAGGGCTCTCCTGATTGAAGGCAAGCAGCAACAGATTGACAATTGCAAGAGAAAGTATGGAAAAGGGAGGTACACTTCAGGAGCTCAACAGAAGCCCCGCTATTCCCCGTACTAGGGAGGACATAACCACAACCATGGAGGCCATAACCATGGAGGACATACGCACAATGGAGCAAGTTCTCATAACCACAGTGGCAAGTGGCAATGGGAATGGAGGAAGCAGCAGCCAGAACCGTTCCAACCCTTGAACACCAGCCAAGAGGGATCTGAGCCACATTACGTGTTTCAAGTTTGAGAAGACCGGACATTATGCCACTGAATTTCCTGAAGATAAGAATGGAAATGGAAATGGAGGTTCTGCCAAGAAGCCCAACCCCTTCACCAAAGGTCGGGTGAACCACGTCAGCATGGAGGAGATTGAAGATCAACCCGACGCAGTTGTCGGTAAGTTTTTGATTAATGCATTTACCGCACTTGTTCTTTTTGGTACTGGTGCATCGCATTCATACATATCAAGGGGGTTTGTGGATAAGTATAACCTGCAAACCGTAGCCCTTAAGTCACCTATGTTAGTAAGTTCCCCAGGAGCGGAGTATATGTCTAGTAGTGGATGCTATCAGTTGCCACTAACCATAGGTAGACATGTTTTCCCAACCGACCTAATTGTTCTGGAGTCACAAGGATTGGATGTGATATTGGGAATGGATTGGCTATCCAACTTTGAAGGGAACATCGATTGCGCTGGTAAATCAATTCTTCTCAACACCCCAGAAGGTAAGAGGATCAAGTATGTATCCCGGCATGTGCCGAAGAGGACTCAAGTGAATTCCTTATCAGGAGTTGTACAACAGGAAGTACCCGTGGTGAAGGATTACCCCGATGTATTTCCGGAGGAGTTACCAGGCATGCCACCGAATCGAGACATTGAGTTTTTGATTGAGCTATTGCCAGGCACCGGACCAATATCAAAGAGACCGTATCGGATGCCCTCAAAGGATCTGGAGGAAATTAAGACGCAGATAAAGGAGTTACTGGAGAAAGGTTACATTCGACCAAGTTCATCACCATGGGGAGGCCCAGTGCTTCTAGTGGAGAAGAAGGATGGATCTTTAAGGATGGTTGTTGATTATCGTGCACTAAATGAGGTGACGATCAAGAACAAATACCCATTGCCGATGATCAATGATTTGTTTGACCAGTTGCAAGGAGCTAAAGTTTTCACCAAGATCGATCTTCGATCGGGTTATCACCAGTTGAAGATTCGAGAGCAGGATATACCTAAGACAACTTTTACCACAAGGTACAGGCTATATGAGTATACCGTTATGTCATTTGGTCTGACTAACGCACCTACTATTTCATGAATATGATGAACAAAGTGTTTATGGAGTTTTTGGATAAGTTTGTCGTGGTGTTCATTGATGATATATTGGTCTACTCGAAGAATGAAGAAGAGCATAAGGAGCATTTGCGTTTGGTTCTTGAGAAGCTCAGAGAACATCAGTTGTATGCCAAGTTTAGCAAATGTGAGTTTTGGTTAAAGGAAGTTGGATTTCTCGGACATGTTATATCCGGAGAAGGAATAGCAGCAGACCCTACCAAGGTTACTTCTATCACTAAATGGGTGGCACCCACATCAGTTGGAGAGACCAGAAGTTTTCTTGGACTCATAGGCTATTATCGGAGGTTTATTGAGAATTTCTCTTGGATTGCAAAGCCCATGACGGAGTTATTGAAGAAGGACACCAAGTTTAAATGGACTGAGGAGTGTGAAGCCAGTTTTCAGGAGTTGAAGAAGCGTTTGGTTACAGCCCCAGTGCTGATTCTCCCAGACCAACATAAGGATTACCAAGTTTATTGTGATGCTTCACGACGAGGACTTGGAGCTGTACTTATGCATGAAGGAAGAGTTGTTTCATATGCCCCACGACAGCTTAAACCTCATGAGCTGAATTATGCTACGCATGATTTGGAGTTAGCAGCCGTAGTGCATGCACTGAAGACATGGAGACACTTTCTCATTGGAAACCATTATGATGTATACACGGATCATAAGAGTTTGAAATATATCTTCACGCAGAAGGAGTTGAACCTCAGGCAAAGGAGATGGTTGGAGCTCATAAAGGATTATGATATGAAATTGCACTATTATCCCGGAAAGGCCAATGTAGTAGCAGATGCTTGAGCCGCAAGAGTTATGTTAATACACTCATAACCGGAGGATTACCAAAGGAGTTAGCAGATGATCTTCAAGAGCTTTGCTTGGAGATAGTTCTGAGAGGTTATGTTGCAACATTGGAAATTCAGTCCACTCTTTTGGGTAAGATCAGAAAAGCCCAGAAGACTGACAAGGAGATCGCCGAGATAAATGAAAGGATGAGCAAAGGAAAGGCTAAAGGATTTCATGAGGATGAGCACGACACTTTATGGATTGCTACAGCCATTGCTGATACTCGAATGGAAGTGGGATAAACTAGGCATGGATTTTATCACTGGATTACCCAGGACTTGTTCAGACTATGACTCTATCTGGGTTGTAGTCGATTGTTTGACGGAAGTAGCTCATTTCATCCCGGTGAAGACCACCTATACGAGTGCTAAGTTGGCAAAGATATACATGACCAGGATTGTGTGTCTGCATCCGAGGACCATTGTATCAAATAGAGGAACCCAGTTTACTTCAAAGTTTTGGAATCAGTTGCATGAAACCTTGGGTACCAGGCTAGAGTTAAGTACAACCTTTCATCCGCAGATAGATGGAAAGACCGAGAGAGTCAATCAGATTCTGGAGGACATGTTGAGAGCTAGTGCGCTAGATTATGGATCTATTTGGGATGACAATTTGCCATATGCAGAGTTCTCTTATAACAATAGTTATCAAGCCAGTTTGAAGATGGCCCCTTTCAAAGCTTTGTACGGAAGGATGTGCAGTACACCGCTATCGTGGGATGAAGTTGGAGATCAACAGTTGTTCGGACCAGACTTAATCAAAGACTCGAAAGAGAAGGTTAAGTTGATTCGCGATAGACTCAAGGTAGCCCAGTCCAGGCAGAAGAGTTATGCGGATACTAAAATCAAGGCGATAGTTTACAAAGTCGGAGATAGAGAATATCTTCGGGTGTCCCCACTTCAAGGAGTTAAGCATTTTGGAGTCAAGGAAAAGCTAGCACCACGTTTTGTGGGACCATACAGAGTTTTGGAACGCATGGGAGAAGTTGCATACAAGCTGGAATTGCCAGAAGGATTGTCAGGAGTTCATGATGAGTTTCACGTTTCCCGGTTGAAGAAGTGCCACACAGAGATGGCTGATATTCCTCTAAGAGATACAGTGCCACTGGAAGCAATTCAGTTAGACAGTGATTTGACCTATGAAGAGAAGCTAGTCAAGATTCTCGGGTTTTCCAGTCGAGTTACTCGCAGCAAAGTTATCAAGTTTTGCAAAGTTCAATGGAGCCACCATACCGAGGAGGAAGCCACCTGGGAGCGAGAATAAGATCTCCATAGAGACCACCCAAACCTTTTTGCTGACCAACCCGAATATCGAGGGTGAGATTCATCTTAAGGGGGGTAGGTTTGTAACATCCCAATTTTCAATTTGGATGTTATACATAGATCATCATATGCATATCATATTTATTCTTGCATTTGGTTGAGATCCTAGAAATATTAAGCAACTCAAGGACCCAAGGAGAGAGTTGGAGGCTTCACAAAATTCATATTTGAATCTATTTCAAATTTGAAGAAAGGATCAATTTGATTTTATTATTTTTTCTCTCCAATTATTTCCAATATTAAAAATATATGAGAGAAGATAATATGACTTCTTCAACCCAAGAGAAATGTTGGAGAAAGAATTTAAAATCAAATTATGATTTTATTGGTATTTTATTTGAATTAGAAAAACATTGCATTTTTGAAGATTGCATCTTAGTCTAGAAAAATGTGCATCTTGTCCTAAATATTAGGTTTGGACGGTGAAAATTGTTTCTGGAATTTTTAGATTTTCTTTATATTTATTCAGGATTTTTCCTCACAGCGATTTTATTTAAAAAAGTTCTTCTCAGACCGAACTGGTCCGAACGCCCAGCCGGCCCGTCGCGCCACACCACCTCCCGCTCGGAGTCCAGCGCCAGGACGTCGCCGGAGTCTCGAAGGCTCCGCGACGCCGCCACCGCCTCGGGCTGCCCCGCCCTTGTAAATAGGGACGACCCCGACCCCCCTTTGCCCTGTCCCGCACCACCGCCGCCACATCGCCGCCTCCCGCGCCACACTACCGCCCCGCGCTATCCCCGCCAGCCGCCGCCGACCGGTTCGTTTCGGTTAACCGGTAAACCACCGACCCGCCCCGGTTTTGTTTCGGTTTAGCCCGGTTCGTTTTATTAGATTGGTTTTTCGTTAGGATTTTCCTACTTAATGAACGTTTGTTCGTCCGTTCGTTTTAACGAACGATTTTCGTCGGTTAAGTTCTGTTAGCAAACATTCACGCTGTAGTTCTTTTTAGTTTATTTTTAGCCAGGGACCTATCCACGAATAGTTTTCTCGCAATTTAGCCCCTGATCTTTGAACTAGCATACCTTTTTACTCGTTTATCCAAATTAGATGAAACCTGCGCCTAGATCTTCATTTCGTTCTGTTCTTTCTAGTTAACTAACTTGAACATGATTTTGGTACTGTAAAATTTGAGTTTAGTCCAGATTAGTAAATGATCTTGTTTCGTTCGTAATTTGAGTTTCGTTTCTCTGTTTGAGTTGAATCTTTTTGCAAATCATAGCTAATCACATGTACCTACTTTTAAGATCTAATCCACATGATAATATTGCTGTTAGGGTTTGAATTTTGTTAGTTTAAGCCGTTTGCTTGTTTTGTGTTTGATTTGGATCTTTTCTCGGTTCTTCTCGTGTTCGTTTGAGTGATTGCTTATGTATGCTATTGTTTGTCTACACTAAATTACCTGGACTGCGAAGCTTGTTACTATGAATCTCTAGAGTTTGCAGATCATTAGCAAGGCAAGTTACACTTTGATCATACTCTTTTATACCCAGTTTTTACTATGCATTAGTATTACCCCTTAAATATTTGCATGAGTAGGATTGGGAACATGTGGTTTTGGTTGTAGTACTTGAGGTAGGAACCTAATACTTGTTGATCACCCCGGGAATATAAGTTATGCTTATTTATTGATTAGCCATGCTCGTAGACAAGGATTGGATCGTGATTCACACATGGAAGTTGAGAGTTGTTTAATCATGGATAACATTAAGGTGGCAACTTTAATATACATCTGGGTGGATTGGTTGAGGCACCTGGGGAACCCAATGTTGCCTGTCTTTGGGATATCCCGGAGTACCCGTGTGATTTTTCCTATGGTTTGCCACCCAGGCTCAAAGAGATCATAAGATTATTCATGCTAGAAACTTCCGTGTGCAGCCACAAGCCATTATGGGCTCTGACATAGTTGAGTAAGTTGCGTGAGCGCTTGAAGAGGTGGACTAGCAGATGTAGGGGAAAGTAGGTGTACCAGTCCACCCAGAGTAGAGAGTTAATGCTTCAAAAAGACTATGTCTCGATCATCTGATCATGGATGCGGTCGAGTCTTGTGGGGAAAAGTGCGCAAACCTCTACGGAGTGTATAAACTAATCATGGTTAGCCGTGTCCCTGGTTATGGACATCTTGAGTATCTAGTACTTGAATCCATTGATGTGATCTCATCACCTTACTTTAACTAAATGATTTGGGTTAATGATGATACTTTTAATTGGGATTTGAGTTGGGGCTACCTTCTCAAATAATGGGTAACTTGGGAGTAGTTAAATAAATTTATTCCTTTGTTGTAGGGAAAAACTAGTTTTTTGCAAAATCATAAACTTACAGCCTCCACCAGCCAAATATTGCATGTAGATATAGTTCTTGCACTTCATTGCTTTACAGTGTAACTCTGCCAGCATATTCAATGTGTTGAGCTACATGGCTGCACGTCTCATGTTGCAGACTACTCAGATGACGAATAAGGTGCAATAGGTCGTTGTTTTGCACTCAGCTATGCCGTTGGAGTTGATGGACTCATTTACCTTCGAAGCTTTCGCAGTTATCTAGATTAGATGGCTTTCAGCCATGATATTTTTGTGTAATCATACTCTTTATGAGGACTCGATGTAATCAGTGTGTGATTGAAACTCTGTTATAATTCCTCGAATACTGTGCGTGTCAGCATTACCGATCCAAGGATGACACTGATGCACAAAGACTTGACCGTTTGAGGTCTGGTCGCTACAGAAAACAAACGCAAGCTCAAGAGGTTGCAATCGCACACGTAGTGTGATGTAGGGTAGAACCCTAGATGCCTCATCTTTCAAGAATTGAGGGGATCCTACGAAGAATACGGTGAATACGAGAGAAAACACGAGGAGAGAAATCACTCAAACTAACAAGGTTTGATTACACATGTGCTAGATCCTCGAAACACAAAGAGATACACGATCCAAATCCAACAAAGGACGATACAAGTGGCGATAGTTCTTCTCAGTGAGGTGGTCTTGAGGGGTCTTCCCATAAAGGGGTCTTGAATCCGCTTGGGGGATCTTCTCCGAAGAGGCCGTGGACTCCAATGGAGAAGTAACCAAGTGGATGAGCAAAGCTCTATCTCTCAAATGACCTAATCCTTTGCTAACCCTAGAAAGAGGGAGGAGGAGGTCTATTTATAGTCTTAATGGACGAAAGGGTAAGTTGGCTTCGGCCCAACACGCGGGCGGACATACATACGTCGGACGTCCGATGGCTCGCGAGGGCCAGATCGTCTGGTCCTCGTCGGACGTCTGATGTTTCAGCTCTGTTCAGGATTGGTCGGTCGCCCGGTTAGGGTGTCCATCGGTCGTCCGGTCGGGGTCGGTCGTCCGGCCCATCGGTCGTCCGGGGGCTTCCATACTTCTGATGTTTTGGCTCGGACGTGGTGGTGTCGGTCGCCCGGTGGAGCTCGGTCGTCCGGGCGCTGGGAGTCGTCGGACGTCTGGTCGGCGTCGGTCATCCGCCCGCTGGAGTGTGTGTGGGATGGGACTTGGCTGGCCGGTTGGAGCCTCCAGGTGTCAGACGTCCGAGAGACGCCGGTCGTCCGATGACTGGGAGTTTCGACCAGTCCTTCTTGTCCATTAAACTTGGTGTCCTCGCCGTCTTGTCCGTTGGGTGCAGCTGATCCGTGGGTTCTCTCCAAATACCTAATCGCACATAGGGTCTCTGCATGAAGTAGTAGCCATGTCTCGTAAGTAAAAAGTGGAAGTTCAGAGAGGAGCGAGTTCACCTTATCTTTGATAGCCTTTGCTCGAGCTCTTGTCATTGGTCCAAGTGGTGTCGTGGGAGATGTAGGTAGGTCCATGGGGATGACCTTGGGATGCTCCGCATCATCCCCTCCCCCCTTGGGAAAGATCCGACCTCGGATCGAAAGCCTCATCACCATGGCAGGGAGAGAGATCCTTGATGTTGAAGACGTTGCTCACGTTGTACTTGTCACGTGGGAGATCGATCTTGTAAGCGTTGTTGTTGTAGCGTTCTATCACCTTGAAGGGTCCATCGGCTCGTGGTAGAAGTTTGGACTTGCGTTTGTTGGGGAAACGGTCCTAGCAAAGGTGTAGCCACACGAGATCTCCAACATTGAATATCATGGGTTCCTTGTTGACATTGAGCTTGGTCGCGAGTCGTTGTACTTGGAGCTCGATGGTGTGACTTGTATCTTCATGCGTCTTCTTGAGGTAGTTCACTCGGGCACTCGCGTCCATGTTGATGCGCTCTTATAGTGGTAGAGGAAGAATGTCCAATGAGGACAACGGGTTGAAACCCTAGATGACCTCGAAAGGGGACTTGCCGGTAGTTGAATGTCTTGCTCGGTTGTAGGCGTACTCGGCGATAGATAGACGCTCCTCCCACTCCTTGATGTTCCTCTTGATCAACACGCATAGTAGAGTGAAGAGTGTTTGGTTCGTCACTTCCGTTTGGCCGTCGGTTTGTGGGTGGTATGCCGTGGAGGATAGTAGCTTGATTCTGAGCTTGGCGCATAAGGTCTTCCAAAAGTAACTCAAGAACTTGACGTCGTGGTCCGAGACAATCGTCTTTGGCACTCCATGTAGGCGCAAGATTTCTCTACAAAAAAGATTCGCAACATGTGAAGCATCGTCTATCTTGTTGCATGGAATGAGATGTGCAATTTTAGAGAATCGGTCCACAACAACAAACATGGAATCTTTGCCATTTCTAGTCCTAGGCAAATGAAGCAGAAAGTCCATACTAATATCTTCCCATGGGTGATATGGAATTGGAAGGGGTGTATATAGACCATGAGATTGAGCTTTGGACTTAGCTTTGTGACATGTCGAACATCAGTTGGTGAAGCGTGAGACGTCACAGAACATCTTGGGCCAAAAATAGTTCTTGGAGAGTGTGGCGAATGTCTTGTCGTGTCCAAAGTGTCCCATTAGTCCTCCTCCATGAGCTTCTTGCAACAGTAACAAACGAAGAGAAGACTCGGGGATACATAGTTTGTTAGCTCTCATAATATAATCATCCTTGAGGTAATAGCGTTCCCAAGATGTATGCGTCAAAAATTTGGCATAAGGAATAGAAAAGGTAGGATCATGCGCATATAATTCTTTGATGTGCACAAAGCCAATGACATTCAATTCTATTTTAGTAACAATCATGCATTTGTGGGAAAGTGCATCCGCCACAACATTCTCTTTGCCCTTAAGGTACTTGATGACATAAGGAAAAGACTATGAATTCGCTCCACTTAGCATGACGCTTGTTCAACTTAGTTTGACCCTTAAGATACTTTAGAGTTTCATAGTCAGTATGGATGATGAATTCATGAGGGCGAAGATAATGTTCCCACTCACACAAAACTCGCACTAAAGCATAAATCTCTTTGTCATATATGGGATAATTGAGTTGCGCTCCAGAAAGTTTCTCACTAAAGTAAGCTATGGTGTGCTTCTCTTGCATAAACACACCTCCTATGCCGTACCCACTAGGATCGCAATGTATCTCAAATGGTTTATCAAAGTTTGGTAAGGCAAGCAAAGGAGCATGTGTAAGCAAATTCTTAAGCTCACTGAATGCTATGTCTTGGGATGGTCCTCAAACAAAAGGTGCATTTTTCTTACTTAAATCATGCAAAGGAGAAGCAATGGTGCTAAAGTCCTTAACAATCTACGATAGAAACCAGCTAGGCCAAGGAAACTTCGCACTTGTTGCAAGTTGGTCGGTTGCGGCTAAGTCTTAATAGCATTGATCTTAGATTCATCTACATGAACACCTTTAGAAGATACCACAAAACCCAGGAAAACAAGCTTATCAACACCGAAAAGGCATTTGTCCATATTAGCATAAAGGCGCTCTTTCCTAAGGGTTTGCAAAACGGTTCTACGATGGATGACATGATCTTTGAGGGATTTGCTAAAGACAAGGATATCATCAAAATAGACCACAACAGATATACCAATGTAGGGCCTAAGAACAAAATGCATGACTCTCATGAAATTACCGGGTGCTTCGGATAAACCCATTGGCATAATAAGCCATTCATATAAATCAAATTTGGTCTTAAATGCAGTTTTCCATTCATCACCTTCTTGTATGCGGATTTGGTAATACCCACTCTTAAGATCAATATTAGAGAAAATGGTGGCTCCGCTAAGCTCATCTAGCATACCATCTAAGCGGGGAATGGGATAACGGTATCTAACGGTGATAGCATTGATAGTACGGCAATTGGAACACATTCGATATGTGCCATCTTTCTTAGGAACAAAGGATTACCGGTACGACACATGGGCTCAAGCTCTCTCGTAGATGGCCATTGTCGATGAGTTGTTGTACTTGTCGTTGGATCTCCTTGGTTTCCTCGGGGTTGACGCGGTAGGGTGCAATGTTAGGAAGGGGTGTGCTCTAGGTATGAGGTCGATTCAGTGTTCAATGCCTTGTAGAGGTGGTAGCCCCGAAGGTAGCTCGTCAGGGAAAACGTCTTGGAATTCCTGCAAAAGATAAGACAACACTTGTGTGAGGTGTTAGTTGTAGTTGCCTCATCCTTGCACAAGAGGACATAGTGCATAAAACTTGATGGGTTCATGCACACTTCTCTCATCTCACGTTTGGTAGCAAATAGGACTAAGTTTTTCTTGTCGCTCATCGTGGAGGCACTCTATTTTGGCTTGTGGCGCTCACTCTCTTTTTGGTGGTTCACTCGCTCACTATTCTCTCCATGATGGGTGTGTCGGATGTCGGTGTACTAGAATAGGGGTACCCTAGTACCCCGAACTTGTGCACGGGCAGTTGCAGCACCCCGCGGCAAGGCTTGCCGGGCGAACGCCAAGATCCTCCGTGGTTCCCTTGGAGCCATTTAAGAACAAAGTATTTAAGATCAGGAGACAAGGCCCCGGCAAGAGGAGCTTGCCGGGAAGGCCAACCAAGGCACTCCAAGGAACTTGCCGCGACGCGCCACGCGCTCCGGCAAGGCAACAAGGCCCCGGCAAGAGGAGCTTGCCGGGAAGACCAACCAAGGTACCTCGAGGCCCGGTGAGCGACAAGCTTCCGGACCCGACAAGATAACAGCAGCGGCAAGGCGCTTGCCGCGGCAGGCGGCCACTCTGTGCCCACGCTCTAGCGCATCCACCAACGTGTCGCTCTGGGGGCCTCTCCAGGCGCGCGTGGCGGGAAGCAGTGCAGCCAGCGGTGCGCAGTGGCAGGCGAAGCTGACAAGATCGCCATCATGGTGAACGGTGGCGCCCCTAACGGTCCTTTTCTGCACTATTTGGGCGACTCAGACGGGCATTTAATGCCCTTGTCCCCTGCCGTCAGGGTTAGGTAGGGTGCACATTACAAGTAACTGTACCAACCACCTCACTTGTTACATTTGTACCCTTCTCTGCGTTGCCACCTGTCGGTGACCCCTTTAGCGTATAAAAGGAGGCCCATGCGCAACGTAGAGGAGGTTCGACTGGTTCGGAACCCAGAAAAACACTACGCTCTCTCTCTGGAGCAAGAACACAAGATAATCAAACAAGCAGCAGTAGGAGTGTTATCTCTCCGAAGAGCTCCGAAGTTGGGTAAACTCCTTGTGTGCTTCGCCTTGATCTGCTCTTCATGTGATCTCCGCCCCCCGCCGAACCGAAAGGGGCTCGCTCCACCGACCCCATAGATGTTCATGGATCAGTTTCCCCGACATCTTTGGCGCGCCAGGTAGGGGGCGTCGAGATTGTGTGAACCTGATCCGGCGTTCACACGAGCTAGATCTTCATTCCCTTCATCAACATGCCACCGAAGAAGAAGACTTCGACGGCAGCCGCTCCGTCCACGTCACTTCCGCCACCGTTGGAGCAAACGGGTGGTGGAATGGACGCCGACGGAAGAATGGACGTCGACGAGGAAGCTTATAATGCTGCCAGGTCCAAGGACAAGGCTGCACAAACTCGGCGACTGTACATGTTCCGCACCACTCTCAGGAGGCGCAAGACCAACAGCGTCATGGCACTCGCAGTGCCATACGCATGATAGGCCAAGACCAAGCTGGTGGATCTCGGGGCGCTCAAGACCAGCATGCATGCCAGCGTGCTGGCACGAGCGGGGCACGGTCGCCTGGACGGGATACTGCTCCTTCTAACATCTTTAGAAGTCCGAGCACGTCCCGCTCCTCGCGCCGTCCGCCACTGCCACCCACCACTCCAGCAGAAGCTTTGGCGCGAGCTCAACTGCTCCTAGATTACCCTCCGACGTCGGACAAGATCGACGAATGGAGGGCCACCATTCAGAGTCTCATAGGCTACGCCAATGGCGACACTCCACGGCGGCCGAGCGCGTCGCCGCCGCGGCAGGGTTGCTGGGCGCGAGCCGGTGGCGACGAAACGGGTGGAGGTGCAACTACCATGCAATCACCACCCCGAAGGCCAAGATCACCGACTCGCCGGATCCACCTCGACAGCGACTCCACCGCATCGTCGGATCCACGAGCTCGTCGCGATTAGCGCCAAGTTCTTCATGATCGACAACAAGAAGGTGCTCGAACTCGCATCGAGCGCCGAAGAGAAGCGCGACGTCAATCCGACAAGCGCGCTGGGCCCTCTGTTGACATGCATGCGCCAGGGGAACCAGGCGATCTGCCGTACGCGGTAGGTTGCCCTGCGTTCACTCGTGAGCTGTGGCAAGTCCAGTGGCCCAGCACGAAGAACTTCAAGCCAGACGTACCGGAGAAGTACGACGGCAAGACGCATCCGTCGGAGTTCCTCAGCATCTACACCATTGCGGTGCGGGCTGCCGGGGGACGGGATGACAAGATCCTTGCCAACTACTTCCCGCTAGTGCTCAGGCCCAACGTCAGATCCTGGCTCATGCACTTGCCGGACAACTCCATATCCTCTTGGGCTGATCTGTTCCATCAGTTTGTCGGCGCCTTCACAGGCGGACACAAGCCTCATGGCCAGGAGAGTGATCTTCATCTGCTCGCCCAGAAGGAAGGAGAGCCCCTGCGCAAGTACATTCAGAGATTCAGCAGTGTGCAGCGCAATATCCCAGACGTCCACCCTGCCGCGGTGATCAGCGCATTCCATCAGAACGTGCGAAACCGCAGGATGCGGGAGGAAATGGCGATGTGAAGATCAGGGACGTCAGTGAGTTATATGCACTGGCCGACAAGTGTGCACGTGCTGAGGAAGGGAGGAGACTCCCCGGAGAGAATGTAGGAGCGGGAGGATCTGACAGTGAAGATGCTGCCCCGGCAAGGAAAAACCAGCGGCGGAACAACAGGAAGAGGAAAGGCAAAGAGGTGCTAGTTGTTGAGCAGTCTGGCAACGGTGGTGGCGCCAAGAAAGCCAAAGCTGGTGACTCCGGCAAGGAGGTTGCCGTGGAGGTGGCGGTCGCCGACAAGCAGGACGGCACCAACAAGCAGTATTGCAAGATCCACCGCACCAAGGGCCATGATCTCCAGAGCTGCAAGAAAGTCGAGCAACTTGTTGAGCAACAGAAAGCTGAATACGAGCGGCGCGACAAGGAGAAGGCCCAAGAAGGTGCTGGGGGATCCGACAAGAAACGTCCCGGCCGAGGAGGACGCCGCGGCAAGGCCAAGCAGCGGCAAGGAGATAGACCTCCTCGCGGCCGCGACAAGGATGAAGATGACGACGACGATGAAGACATGGATGATGAGGAGACTGATGAGCAGGAGTTCCAGAAAGCCACAGAGGTCCTGTGCGTTGACGGTGGTGCTTCTCTGCATACCTCGCACCGTCAGCTCAAGCAGTGGGTGCAGGAAGTTAATGCAGCAGAACCACCCGTCGAGTCACGCAAGCCTCTGAAATGGTCCATCACGCCTATCATCTTTGATATTGAGGACCACCCCGATCGCATAATTGCGGTCGGGTGCTTGCCGATGTTGGTTTCACCAACAATCCGCAACCTCAACGTCACTAAGATGCTAGTTGACGGCGGGGCCGGCTTGAACCTGATCTCTTCCGCGGTGCTCCAGAAACTCCAGATCCCTGACGGCGAGCTCGAAGAGACCGGTACATTTCAAGGAATCAACCCGGGAAGGAGCAAGCCGAAGGGAAAGATCACATTGCCGGTAACTTTTGGCAGCGAGCTGAACTTCAGGACTGAGAGGGTCACGTTTGATGTTGCTGACTTTCAATTACCTTACAATGGAATCCTTGGCCGTCCGGCACTCGCCAAGTTCATGGCAGCCTCTCACTATGCGTACAATGTACTGAAAATGCCAGGCCCGATAAGTGTCATCTCTGTCCCTGGCGACAAGAAGGATGCTCTTATCTGTGCCGACAAGATCTACCGGGAAGCAGCAGCCGCAGCAGAATGCAAGACACTTGCTGCTGAAGCTCCCGGGGGGAAGAAGAAGACCAAGTCCGGCAAGAGCTCTGATGCCCACTCCGGCAAGCGCACCTCTTCGGAGTGCTGCGCTACCGTCGAGGACGCACCATCGAGCTCCACCGGCAAGTGTAAGAAGGCAATGGCAGCTCCACCTGAGACCAAGAAGGTGTCCGCCAAGGAGGACGGCACTGGTGGTACCTTCACCATCAGCGCCACTCTTGACCCAAAATAGGAAAGCGCGCTCGTTGCTTTCCTGCGGGCGAATGTCGACGTGTTTGCATGGCAACCGTCTGATATCCCCGATGTTCCTAGGAAAGTAATTGAGAACCACCTTGCCGTCTGTCCTCATGCGCGGCCCGTCAAGCAGAAAGCCAAGAATTCATCGCAGAAGAAATCAAGAAGTTGGAAGCAACAGGCCTTGTCAGAGGAGTGCTCCATCCCATGTGGTTGGCCAATCCTGTTGTCATGCGCAAGGCTAACGGGAAATGGAGGCTTTGTATTGACTTCACTGATGTTAATAAAGCTTATCCCAAAGACCCATTTCCCTTGCCGCGCATTGACCAGATTGTTGACTCCACAGCCGGATGTGATTTGCTTTCATTTCTTGATGCATACTCAGGATACCATCAGATCTTCATGACAGAAGAGGATGAAGAGAAAACCGCACTTATCACCCCGTGTGGCACGTACTGCTTCGTACGGATGCCTTTCGGTTTGAAGAATGCTGGTTCAACATTCGCAAGGGTAGTCCACCACGCTTTTGAGCCGCAGATGCACAGAAATGTGGAAGCCTACATGGATGACATAGTGGTCAAAAGCAAGAACAGGGCGACCCTGATTCAAGATTTAGACGAGACATTTGCAAATCTGCGCAAGATCAACCTCAAGCTTAACCCCGAGAAGTGCGTGTTTGGAGTCCCTTCCGGCAAGCTTCTCGGGTTCTTCATGTCTCAGCGGGGAATTGAAGCCAATCCCAACAAGATCAAGGCCATTGAGCAGATCGAAGCACCAAAGCGCGTCAAGGATGTACGAAGGCTTGCCGGTTGCGTGGCTGCTCTCAGCAGGTTTATCTCTAGATCTGCTGAGCGCGCCCTGCCATTTTTCAAAATTTTGAAAAAGGCAGGTCCAATAAAATGGACTCCGGAGGCGAAGGCTGCGCTGCAGGACTTGAAGAGATACCTGTCCTCCACTCCAACACTTGTCGCACCTAAGCCGCAAGAGAAGTTGCTGCTGTATATAGCGGCAACCAATCAAGTGGTTAGTGCTGCGTTAGTGGCGGAGAGGGAGGCAGATGATGAGCCAGCAACCACGGCAGATGCATCCAGCGACAAGCAGGGGGCTTCGCCGACAAGCTCTGGTCACGACAGAGATGGATCTGCGCAGGAGCATGATAAGATGCAGAAGAGAATGGTGCAGCGTCCAGTTTACTTTGTCAGTTCCCTTCTAGAGATGGATCTGCGCAGGAGCATCAAGGTACTCTGGTGTGCAGAAGTTGCTTTTCGGCCTCCTCATGGCCTCGAGAAAGCTGCGCCATTACTTCCAAGCACATGAGATCACAGTCGTCACTCGCTTTCCACTGAAGAGGATATTGCAAAATCCAGAAGCGACAGGCAGGATTGTCGAGTGGGCGCTGGAACTGTCAAGCTTTGGCCTCAAGTTTGAGAGCACTTCAACTATCCAAAGCAGAGCATTGGTAGAGTTCATAGCAGAATGGACGCCAACACCAGATGAAGAAATTCCAGAGACGAGCATCCCCGTCAAAGAGGCAAGCAAAGAGTGGCTGATGTACTTTGATGGTGCCTTCTCGCTGCAAGGCGCCGGTGCGGGCGTGCTGCTTGTCGCGCCCACCGGAGAGCACCTCAAGTACGTAGTCCAGATGCACTTTCCCAAGGAGCAAGCAACCAACAATACTGCAGAGTATGAAGGATTGCTTGCCGGTCTTAGAATCGCAACAGACCTTGGGATCAAGAAGCTCATGGTCAGGGGTGACTCACAGCTTGTCGTCCGCCAAGTGAACAAGAACTACCAGAGTCCATTGATGGAAGCATATGTTGATGAAGTGAGGAAGCTAGAAGAGCACTTTGACGGCCTACAGATGGAGCATATCCCAAGAGCTCAGAATGACATTGCTGATGGCCTGTCAAAGTGCACCGCACTAAAGTTACCTGTGGAACCAGGGATCTTTGTGCTCAAGTTGACTCAACCATCCGTAACACCATCAACTGGACAAAGCAAGAAGAGGAAGTTGGTTTCTGGTGACTACTTTCCGGCAGAGCTCCCCGAAGCCGCCGCCAAGAAAATCCCCAAGATCAACACCAAGGATGCTGAGGGGCAGTCTGCTCCAGCAAGCCTTATGGTTTGTTCCGTTGAAGCAGACGCTCTCGACAAGTTTTGCTCCGGCAAGCTTGCCGGGGAACATCAAGCTCCGGCAAGGCCACAAGTCCTTGCCGTAGAAGCAGATGTTCCCGCAGCAGCAGATGTGCCTTTAGTCCTTGTTGTCGAGCCACAAGCTCCAGCATGGGCACAGCAGATTGTCCATTTCCTTCAGACAGGAGAACTTCCCGAAGAGCAAGAAGAAGCGAAAAAAGTAGCCCGGCAGTCAAGTATGTACCAGTTTGTCGATAGCATACTGTACAGAAGAAGACTCAACGGTGTGAAATTGAAGTGTATTTGCCGGGAAGATGGACAAAAGCTATTGGCAGAGATACATGGAGGCGTATGTGGCCACCACATTGGCGCAAGAGCACTTGCCGGCAAAGCTTTCCGGCAAGGTTTCTTTTGGCCGACAACCCTCCAGGATGTAACTACACAAGTAACCAAGTGTGAAGCGTGCCAGTTCCACTCCAAACAGATACACCAGCCAGCTCAAGCTCTCCAGACGATCCCTTTATCCTGGCCATTTTCGGTCTGGGGGCTTGATATCCTCGGCCCTTTCCCCCGAGCTGTCGGGGGATTTGAGTACTTGTACGTCGCAATCGACAAGTTCACAAAGTGGCCGGAAGTGCAGCCAGCGAGGAAGGTGACAACACAGTCAGCAGTCAAGTTCTTCAGGTCAATTGTTTGCCGTTTCGGGATCCCTAACAAGATCATCACCGACAACGGCACGCAATTCACGAGCCGCACCTTCATGCAGTACGTCCAAGACCTTGGCGCCAAGGTCTGCTTCGCTTCTGTTGCTCATTCGAGAAGCAACGGTCAAGCAGAGAGGGCAAATGCTGAAGTGCTGCGCGGGCTCAAGACCAGAACTTTCGACAGGCTGCGCAAGTGCGGAAGAAACTAGATCGAGGAGCTGCCGGTGGTTCTTTGGTCGATCAGAACGACGCCAAATCGAGCCACTGGCCAGACGCCTTTCGCTCTAGTCTATGGAGCAGAGGCAGTTCTCCCCACGGAACTCGTATACGGATCGCCTCGAGTGCTCGCTTATGATGAGCTTGAGCAAGAACAGCTGCGACAAGACGATGCGCTGCTCCTTGAGGAAGATCGTCTTCAGGCTGCTGTACGAGCTGCTCGATACCAGCAAGCTTTGCGCCGCTACCATAGCCGCAAAGTTAAGGCCAGAAGCTTCGAGGAAGGCGACCTTGTTCTTCGGCGCATTCAGTCCGCCAAGAATTCCAACAAGTTGACGCCGAAGTGGGAAGGCCCTTATCGGGTGAAACGAGTCACAAGGCCCGGCGCTGTCTGCCTTGAGACCGAAGATGGCATTCCGGTGAGCAACTCCTGGAACATAGAACATCTTCGTAAGTTTTTCCCGTAGGGCGCGGTTGCCGAAACCCGTTCCGGCAACCACCTTTTGTACAAGTCTTGCCGCTGTTGCATGTAATCCTTTGTACAAAGCCCGGCGCAGATCCCGTGCATAAATAAAACCCCATGTGCTCCGCACAACTTGTCCATTTCATGCATTAGTTTCTTTCTTGCATGCGTTATCTAACACTTTGTGCAGCACCTACATCCGGTAAGCAATAACGAGCCGAAGGGCTCCATATCATTATTTTCTCTTCTTTCTTTTTTTTCAACAAAGGAAAAGAAGGTTCCCTCGCACACAAGTTTTCCGGGGGGGGGGGGGGGGAAGGAGAAGATTGTGGTATGGACCAGGCGTCGTTCAAGCAAAGTTTTGCCTTGCCGGGAAGCAAACGACAGAAAAGCTAAGTTGCCAAAGTTTGAGCAATCAGTTTTTAAATTTTTTGAGTTATCTTCCTCGAACGACCCTGCTTTGTATGGAAAACCTGTGCGCGGAGGAACCAACTCGTGGCAAGTTGCGCCCTTACTTTGTTTCGAGTCCGCTCAACAACTTAAGTGTGCTGCATCTAGTCGCAACAAGGTTTCTTGTCGGAAGCAGCGCCGCCAGCAGGCTGCTGACGTTCCGCACTCAGCGCTCGCGGCTCGGGTGCCTACGCCGACAAGTTCCCTAGAAGCGTAGGGTAAAAACATACAAAGGAAGGAATCTAGTAGAAGAAATAACATAGCAATTGATAACAGAAATAAAGTTATATTACAAGATAACTTGTCACAGCTCTAACAGACTGTTTTCATAACATGATTAGCAGCGACAAGGGAAAAGAAGAAATGGGCGGCCTAGTCTACGCGGTCGCCCTCAACCCTCTTGATCTCGCTCACCTTGTCCACAATGGGTGCGACAAGGGCCTTGAGTGCGTCCCGATCGGCGTCTGGCGGCAAGGACTTGAGGACGTTGGTGAAGTTGAGGCCTGGATTGCGGAAGGCCACCTTCATCAGCACCTTCTGGAGAACCCCGGCGCAGATTCTGCGCGACTCGTCGGCCAGCTGCTTTGGGATCCTCTCCCGAAGCCGCCGGAGTGCCGTCGCCACGCCCTTGAAGAACAGGTTGAGCTTGGCACTGGGTTGGAGATTCTCGTCGGAGGGATACCCAAAGTCCTCCATCCCCAGCTGCGCCAGCTCCTCGTCGATGACTGCGGCAATATTCACCAGACCCTCGGTCCAGTGCTCCACAGTATCTTTGAATGAGTTCTGGGTAACTGCGATGCTCTCCAGCAGCGCCTTGTCAGCCTTGACCTTCTCTGACAAGGTCTTCTCCCGCTCCTTGGCGTCGTCTAGCGTCTGCGTCAGCGTGGCCAGCTTCAACTCCAGGTCTGCATTGGAATCCTTGGCGGTGCTGAGCTCCTTGCCCCTCTCAACGAGAAGACCTTGCAGCTCACCGTGGGCAGCAGCATCCTTCTCACGCTCACGCTTGAGCGCGGCAAGCTCCTCGCCGCTCTTCCCGATGTTGGCCTCCAACTGCGCCACCTTCTCCTCCAGCTCTTTCTTGGCGGCCTCTGCGGTTGCGGTAGCATCCTTTGCTTCCTTGAGCGCCCCGCCAAGTGCTTGCTCGCGCTCGGCGAGCTCCTCCTCGTAGCTGTCGAGGTTGGCCTTCCGCTGCACCAATTCGCCTTCTCGCGCGGACTACATCTCGGCGGCCAGCCTTTGTTCCTCCTCAGCTTCGGCCTTCTCGAGAAGGAAGGCCGTGCGCTCCTCGGTGAGTCGCTCCCGCTCCTGTGCCAGGGACCGGAGAGCTTCTTGATTGTGGCCCCGGAGCTCCTCCACGCGCTTCTCCATATCAACTCCCGCCTTCGCGACAAGCGCTTCCCGGGAAGCCAGCTTGGCTTGCCGTGCGCGGTAGAGTGACAGCAGCTGCTCCTCCTCAGGCTCGCCACTGTTGCTGCTGGGCGCGTCGACCAACGACAGTCCAGCGGAGGCGAGCACCTCCTCATCGAAAGTTTCCCCCTCGACCGGCGCCCTGGAGCTCGACGCCCAGGGTAGCTTGATGAAGATATCGTCGCCGGCCTTCAAGTAGGCGCCGGGCTGGGGCTCCTCGGAGCCCGGCTCCGCAGTAGCGGCAGAGGGATCGGCGGTCGGCGCAGCGCCTGGCGCTCCTGCGGCCTCAGGGTCGTCAGTGCGATCGCCCGACCCCTCGCCGGCTTCTGCGGCGGTAGCCTTGGCGGCCTCTTCGCCGGCGGTCTCATCAGCACCAGCCCCTTCTTCATTGGCGGCGGCGTCGTCAGTGCTGCCATGCGTGCCTTCCTCGTCGGCGCCCTCTGTCTCCATTGGCTCAGCAGCAGATGGGTCTGAAGAACGAAGAAGGGAGAAAAATCAATCAAAAATCCAAGAGAAGAAAATCAGAAGAAGATGAACCCAAGGGAAAGTTTTTGGACAAGTGAATTACCTGTGCCAAGATCTGCAGTTGCGGTCTCGGCCGCCGCAGGATCGACGGTGCTGTCCCTTGCTGGAGAACTGCCCCTTGCCGGAGAGCGCTCCCTTGCCGGGGACTCCTCCCTTGGCGGCGTAGTCGAAGCAGATGGCACTTCGGGACCAGCTTCCGGGCACTCCTGATATGGCTGCTCTGCTCCTACACAAATCAACAAGCAAGATATCAACAAAGGAAAAAGCACTCATGCGCGCCTGACAGCAGAAAGCTAACTATGAACTTACGCTGGGGGCTGCGCTGGGGGCTGCTTTGAGGAGTGGTTGCCGGGTCCGTCAAGGTGGTCTCGGACCCACCCCCTGCTGACACGGTGGGGTCATCTTCGATGACAATCACCGCGGCCTTGGCCCTCTTCGCCGCTCTCTGGGCCAGCGTCCTAAAAAGAAAGGAGTTCAGATTGAAGCAAGTCAGATACAAGATAAAAACAACAAGATTGAAGAACTACAAGAGCACCAAAGAAACTTACTCTTCTTCCTCCTTGTCGGAGCTGAGCGCGGAAAGATCAAAGTCCGGCTCCCCTCCGGTGCGGCGAGGCGGAGGAGTAGGATCCCTTGCCCGCTTGGCGGGGGCGGTGGCGGTGGCCCGGGAAGATCCCGCTCCAGTTGCCGCTGCTGCGTGAGGCGCTCCCGCGGCAACATTGCTTGCCGCGGTAGAGCGTGTTGCATGGCTCGGCGGCTGTTGACCCGGCTGCCGCCCCGCTACATCCGCGGCCCTGCGAAGACGCCTTCTTGGCGGGGCCGGGGGCTCCGCCTGCGGCAAGCTTTCTGAAGGCTCGGGCTCTTCCTCGCCGGCCTCGCTCGGCTCAGATTCAGAGCCGGCAGGCTCTTCCTTGCCAATGAACTCCGCGCGCTCGGCGAGGTTTGCCGCCTCTGCCGCCTCCGCCTCCTCCACAGTGAACCCGAACGCGCCCGCGGCAGCTGCGGCTGCAATCTCTTCCGCCCTAGTGGCGATGCGCTGCAGCTCCTCGTCGGTGGTGTCACGGGTGAGGCTCTTCTACTCGTCAGCGCGGGCCGGCACTTCTTCCAAGTTGTCGAAGAACGCTTGCACGACGTCATCCGCAGGCTCTTGCCAAGTTGGAACGATTCCGTGTGAATCGCACAACGGCATCATGGCGCAGATCCGGTCAAGCGAAGAATTATTGCACAATGGAAAGACGCCCCTCGCCAGCGTGAATGGGTGCTGGGGATCGCGTTTGAACAACTCCAGGAGCATTGCATCCAGCTCCAAGACGGTGAAGTTGTAGTTGAGGCCCGGCCGCAGCCTCATGATGTCCGCCGAGTTCTTGAATTCCCATGCGGGCCTCCCCCTCTCCTGTAGGGGGGCGATGCGGCGGCGGAGGAAATCTGCGCCTACAGCGCCTACAGTGAGCCCAGCAAGCCTGAGGTGAAGGATCCTAGTAATGGCGATCTTCAGCCTCTCGTCTTCCGGGGCCACGTTGCTCCAGTCATTGCCGCGCACTATTGGAGCTTGGCGCACGGCGGTGAAGGGCTGCGGATTCTCCTCGACGATCTAGCACCACTCCGCTCTCCACTCCTCCCACTTGCTGCGGAGCTCACCCTCCAAGTACGCCTCCTTCTTGCCGACTCTCGAGATCCAGGCGATCCCTCCGGCAAGCGGCTCTCCTCTCTCTACCCGAGGCATGAAGAAGTGGCGGAAAAGGGCAACATTCGGGTGGACTCCGACAAAGTTTTCGCACAAATGTGCGAAAACTGCCATGGTCAGAACGGCATTGGGGGTGAAATCAAGGAGGCGGAGGCCGTAGGTGTTCATGATATCGCAGAAGAACTCCGAGAAGGGCGGGCAGAGCCCTCAATAGAAGAACAGAGCGAAGAATGGGTACCTGTTTGGAGCCAGTTCCAAAGCAGCGGCCGAGAGTACCCTCGTGCGCGGATGCGCCCGTGTCTCCATCGCCCAAAAGAGGTAGAAGTACTCCCTCAGCTCCTTCGCGCCGAGCTGGGGGGAGAAGATCACCCGCTCCTTCCGCAGCGCCGCGAGCCACTGCGCCTCGGCCGACTTCACGCCCTTTCCCTTGTCGGCTTTCGGAGCCATGGCGGAGGTGGTGGGGGAGGTCGACGGCGTTGGTGATGCTGGTGGCAATGGGGGGCGGAGCGCTGCTCTCTCGGCTTCGAGAAGAAGGGGGGAGCGGCGGAGGTTCGTGAAGATGGAGTAGTAGCAACCAGCAAGGGGGAACGAACTGCCCCTGTTTCCTTTGCTTATAAAGAGGGACGGGGCGGACGTTTCGCCCTTCCGAATAAAGAACCACCCACGATCTCTCCCACGACGCCGCATTCAACGCGTGCCGTTAGGGGAGAGCGTGGTGGATACGGAGCGAGATTCGGCGTGGCCCAGTCCGCGTGTGCCCGTGCCCTGTCTTGGGCCTGGCCCAACAGCGCTCGGCACCGTGTCTGGCCCAGGCTCGGGGGCTCCTGTCGGTGTACTAGAATAGGGGTACCCTAGTACCCCGAACTTGTGCACGGGCAGTTGCAGCACCCCGCGGCAAGGCTTGCCGGGCGAACGCAAAGATCCTCCGTGGTTCCCTTGGAGCCATTCAAGAACAAAGTATTTAAGCTCAGGAGACAAGGCCCCGACAAGAGGAGCTTGCCGGGAAGGCCAACCATGACACTCCAAGGAACTTGCCGCGACGCGCCACGCGCTCCGGCAAGGCAACAAGGCCCCAGCAAGAGGAGCTTGCCGGGAAGAACAACCAAGGTACCTCGAGGCCCGGTGAGCGACAAGCTTCCGGACCCGACAAGATAACAGCAGTGGCAAGGCGCTTGCCGCGGCAGGCGGCCACTCTGTGCCCACACTCCAGCGCATCCACCAACGTGTCGCTCTGGGGGCCCCTCCAGGCGCGCGTGGCGGGAGGCTGTGCAGCCAGCGGTGCGCAGTGGCATGCGAAGCTGACAAGATCGCCATCGTGGCGAACGGTGGCGCCCCTAACGGTCCTTTTCTGCACTGTTTGGGCGACTCAGACGGGCATTTAATGCCCTTGTCCCCTGCCGTCAGGGTTAGGTAGGGTGCACTGTACAAGTAACTGTACCAACCACCTCACTTTTTACATTTGTACCCTTCTCTGCGTTGCCACCTGTCGGTGACCCCTTTAGCGTATAAAAGGAGGCCCATGCGCAACATAGAGGAGGTTCGACTGGTTCGGAACCCAGAAAAACACTACACTCTCTCTCTGGAGCAAGAACACAAGATAATCAAACAAGCAGTAGTAGGAGTGTTATCTCTCCAGAGAGCTCCGAAGCTGGGTAAACTGCTCGTGTGCTTTGCCTCGATCTGCTCTTCGTGTGATCTCCGCCCCCCGCCGAACCTAAAGGGGCTCGGTCCGCCGGCCCCATAGATGTTCGTGGATCAGTTTCCCTGACATCGGATTTCGGGTTCCGCAAACCCTTGAGAGGTTCGGACTCTGGGGTGCGTGCGGAGATCTCAACCTACCCATCCTGCCAACTCGCAAAACCTCACAGCCTAGTGCGTCGAGCTCGAAGGGAAAGAAAGACACGACAGTTTACCCAGGTTCGGGCCACCTTGCGGTGTAAAATCCTACTCTTGCTCTGTGGTGGATTTGCGTCGAGGGGCTGAGGAAGAACTAGTACAGTGGTGAACAGCCTCAAGAGGCGTGTTCTTGAGCTCGGATGAGCTAGTGAGGTGGTGAGGGTGGAATGGCTTCGATCCTTCTATCTCGTCCCCCCTCCATCGTGGTGGCTAGGTCCTATTTATAGTGGCCTTGGTCCTCTTCCCAAATGTAGGCGGGAAGGGATCCCACAACGGACAAATTTGAAGGGAGACAACAAGTACATCCTATCCTGACTAAAGTGGTCTTCGCCTGCAAAATCCTCTGGTCGTGATGCTACGGTGGGCTCGGTGATGACCTCCGTCTTGCCGTCCTGGCGGTCTTGGTCTTGTTGTACCAAAATGGAAACCTTTGGCAAATTCCTCAGGACTCCGCGCCAGCTGCTTGCCTCCTTTGCACCGAAGAGGAAACTGGTACTCTACACCCGCTGGCACCGGCCTGGCCTTGTTCGTCATGGATCACGTCAGCTGAGCCTCGCGAAGTGCACCTTGCATAGAAATCTCCGCTCCTCAGAAGCCAGCTTGGGGAGGCCGACCCCCTTGGAGGTCTTGGTGTCGTCCGCCTCAGGAGGCTTGGCCCCTCGTGAGGGTCTTGAGTTGTTGATGCTGAAATTGGGCCATACCAGGCATTCGATGGAGCCATCCCGTGGGCCGCATGCAGGCAAGTCTGGGTACCCCCATATCCAGAACTCCGATAGTAGCCCCCGAGCCCAAGGCGTGATCGGACTTGGCTTCTAGGCGAAGCCAAAGGGCAAGTGTGGAGCACCGCGGGCCCTAACCGCCTACGGCCTTGGACGACACGTGGCAATTAATGGGATGTGGGCGTCTCCACTTCCCCATGCTGCCTTAAAATCCGTATGATTTGACGAGTCGATGCTGCATGCAGAAGAACGTCATTGTGCGAGATCATGGAGGCCAGCGGTTTGCCTCCCTCCCGCTATAAATGAGGGGAGGGGCGGAGCCCCCCTCGCTCATCTCTTCCTCCGTCTTCTCGCTGCTCGTCCCTCCTTGTTCTCCACCTTTCCGTTGCATCCATGGTGCCGACGAGGAGATTCTCAGCTGTCGAGAAGGGGAGGGCTCCTAAAGAGGGACAAGCTTCGCCACCACCCAAGAGGGGCCGCGGTCATCCCCGCAAGTACATCGCAACCCCGCCGGCGGCCCCCAGGGGGCACTGGCGCGTTTCTCCAGGGGACGACGTCTCCCTTGGTGCTCGTGGTGGAGCTTCTTCTTGCTGCGGGGGCCACCGGCCATGGGGCAGACCCCGCGAAGAGGGGAAGCGCTCCATGGTCGCTCACCCTCCTTGGCCGTGCTTCTCCTCGACTAATGTGCTCCCAGAGTTCATGGTGTGGTCAGAGAGGCCCGCCAGCACCTCGTTCCGGCTTCCGTGCTTCTTCACCGGCGAGTTGCCGACCTTGGGGCTCGACGCCTCTGGCTGTAGGCCGACAGCTGCTGCAGCAGGGCCTCGTGGGTGGGGACTGAGGTCGCCGTCGCGGGCAGCGTGGTTCTGACCCGCGGCTGGTAGGCATTTGCCCACGCATGAGGCCTGAGCGGGAGGTGCACCCTCCACTTCAAGTACGACGGCCTTGCGACCCTCTTCGTGAGGGTGTTCAGGGAAGACGTCCGCCGCCCAAGGTGCTGCCCAGAAGATGGCAGCAATGATGAGCTTGGCCTTGACGTCGGCCACGCCGGCGACGAGGGTGAGCTTGGCCTTGAAGACATCCACACTTCCTCCCACAGCGGCAGCTCTTCCTCGGACGAGATCTCGAGCAGCGGCGGCTACGATCAACCTCTGCGCCGCCGAGCCCGGATCGAGGGAGGTGACGGATCGTCTCGCCGCCATGCCCGAGTGAAGCAGGAGGAAGGCCTAGTCTGAGTTCAGGGTTGTGAACTTGGCCTCAAGACCAGCTGCGGCCTGGTGAGCCGCTTTTGTTTAACCTTTCCTTTCTTCTGCAATTTGAAAAAGAAGTAGGGTGCCCCACTGGGGTGTGTAATGAACTATGGCAGTTATGCCCCTTTATGCTATGCTTATTATCTTAATGTTGTGCTGTAATGTTTGTACTCTGTGTAGGCAAGGGCAGGGTAACTTAGCTTGACATGCTTGCGGCAGCTTCTTACTTCGCGAGGGTGCAACCCTTAACGCCCGGCAGCGCCCCCCTTCCTGATGACTCAGGGGTCATCGATCTCGGGAGGTGCTGGAGGCCTCGGGAGGCACCGTAGACCTGCCGTGGAGCTGTTAGAGGAGAAGAAACCTTAACGGGCACCTCATTCTTCCTTGCACGAGCCCCTGCCATAGGTTTAGCTATGTCTTAATGCACCACGTCGCGCTGCCCGAGGGGCACGGACATGAAGGGGCGCTGGTGCCCATGAGCTTGATCGAGGGCTCTTCGCGAGGATTGTAAAGCTGAAGCATTGGGCATCAGGGTTCGGCGAGGTGTGCTTGTGCGAGGGCGGGCCCATGCCCACGCACCTGCCTAGTCCCCACGCGCGAGGCGCGCGAGGAAGAGCGACGGTAGTCATATTGCACTTGACATTCCTATTTGGTAGCTTGATGCACTAGCTCAATGAGGTTGGAGTAGGGTTGGAAATCGGCAATCTTCTTGATGGGATGATTGAGGCCATTCAAGAAACGGTCCATAGTTTGCTCATCATCTTCTGTGACATTGGCTCTTATCATGGAAATCTCCATTTCCTTGTAGTATTCTTCAACGCTCTTTGTTCCTTGCTTGAGGAGTTGGAGTTTCTTGAAGAGGTAGCAGTTGTAGTTATGTTGGCAAAAAACATGCTCTCATGACATCCTTCATTTGATCACATGTGGTGATTGGTGGTTCACGTCTTGCCTCCCGGTGTTCAAGGACTTGTTCCCACCATATGAGCACGTAGTCTTGGAATTCAAGGGATGCCATGGCAATCTTCTTCTCTTCCTCATAGTTGTGCAAACAAAGATCTTGTTGACCTTCAATGACCATGATAGGTATTCTTTGGGATCGCTGCTTCCGGTAAACTTGGGCATGGTGAACTTGAGCTTGACATAGCGTTGCTCTTCATTGTATTGGGATCGGGGATGATGGTGACACCCTTGACATGGAGGGTTGTCAACCTCATGTTGCTCTTGATGAACTTGAGGTTCTTTTCGAGCTTGTGGGACTTGTCGATGTACTCTTGCTTGATAGTTCCTCTCTTGGACTTCTTCCCGATGCGCTTCTTGTTACTCACGAGTATGCCGGTTGCGCGTGGCTATGACTCGACTTGATTCTCGGAGGGCATGTTGCGCCTCAAGTGCTTGAGCTTCACGAAGTTGTTGTTATTGACGTTGTGCTTCGGCATCATGTGCGTCTTGGTTTAGTCGCGCTCGCTCTTCCTCTCCTTGTTGGTGTTGGCGTTGCCTTTCTTGTGCTTGCGCTAAGTTATCTTGATTTTGACGATGTCGATGCTCTTGCGCTAGACGTTGTTCTTGAGAATCGATGCCGTGTAGAGGATTGCAATTTGCTTTACGGTCTTGGCATGTGGCTCAACATAGCGTGTTTCATGTAGGGGTACTTAAACCGTAGATGGTGTCGTCGGAGTGTCGACTTGAGCGGCTCCGTCATGAGTAGGACGAATGGTAGAAGAGCGGTTTACCAAAAAGGCACGAATCTCGTCCATTCTTGCATTGTTCTCTTATTTGTGTGCATCGAGCTTGTTGTCGAAGTAGTCTCTTGTTCATTGCTCGGAGAGTCGCAAGTCGGTGGCGAGGTTGTCCATGCAGTCACTCATTGCTTGTTGTCCTTGATGCAAAGCTCGTTGTGCACCAAAGAGGTGGCTCTTGGTAACATAGGATGATATGTCCACATATTGCTTGATGAAGAGTGGGTTGGTAGAAGAACTTGGCATATCCATCATTCCAAGCAAATATGTGAGTGGGAGAAAGAGAAGAACTTATACCAAATGTACCTTGACCGATGTTGGAGATGGATCAATGATCACTCAAATGTATAACAAGGAAATAGCACAATTGGTACCAATTCTTGTTGGTTCTCACACCTACACAAGTAAAAGCTTATAGTGGAGCTCGGTTAGGATGGTGGAACAAAATTTTATGCAATTGCTAGTGAGACTCCAAGATGTTGAAAAAGATTCGCAAATTTACAAATGCAAAAAGTAGACCAAGCAAGTAGTGGTACACGGAAACACACACGCAAATAGACAAATGGGGTTGTGCAAACCAAAAATGAGCGGAAAATGTGGAATCCACAAAAAATGTTCTTGTTGCACAACACTAGAGAGGTGCTAACGGGTTCCGGCAGACCCTCTAGATTCCGGCAGACCCTCTAGATTCGAAAACTGGGGTGCACGCGGACATTTCGCCCTCTGCCTACCTGCACCTCACTGCCTCACTATGATCTAAGCAATCAAAGGAACAACACAAGAGACGCAGAGTTTATACTGGTTCAGGCCACCATTGTGGTGTAATACCCTACTCCAGTGTGTGGTGTGGTGGATTGCCTCTTGGGCTGATGATGAACAATACAAGGAAGAACAGCCTCGGGAGGGTCTGTTCTTGGCTGGTGCGATGAAGTACTAGGGGGAGTTCAGTCGCTCTCTCTGGTGAGGGTCCGATCTCTGATCCGATCCCTCTACCTTGTGGGTGGCTAGTCCTATTTATAGGTAAAGGCCCTGGGCCTCTTCCCAAATATTGAGCGGGAAGGGCGCCAACAATTGGCCATTTTGAAGGGGAACATCTAGTACACTTATCCTGACTAAAGTTGGTCCTCGCCTGCCAAAAGCTCTGGTGGTGACGCCGGCTTGGGCTCCACGATGACCTCCATCCTGCCGTTGCGACGGTCTTGGTCTTGTTGCACCGAAATGGATGCCTTTGCTTGATGCTCTCTCCTACGCTTGCTCCCTTTTCACCAAAGAGGAAAGAAGGACATTGCGCGGGCTGGCACCCGCCTGGCGACCTTGGTCGTCATGGCTTGCGTCATGGGCACCTCGTGAGGTACCCCGCATTGATCTCTCCGCTTCCTCGCGAGCCAGCCTGACGAGGCCGTGCCTGAGGAGGCCTCCTGTCGTCTGCCCTGCGAGGCTTGGCCCCTCGCGAGGGTCTTGAGGTTGTGCTGATGAAGATGGGCCATGTTGGGCCGCCCCTTGATCCATGCCGCAGGCCGCAGGCAGGCAAGTCTGGGGACCCCTGTTCCCAGAACACCGATAGTAGCCCCCGGGCCCAAGGCGCGCTCGGGCTTGGCTGAGCAGAGAGGCGAAGGGGCAAGTGCGAAGCGCTGCGGGCCCTAACAGCCTGCGGCCTCGGGCGCCGCGTGGCGGTTGATTGGACGTGGGCGGCTCTGCTCCCCCACGACGCCTCGGCAACTGCATGAACTGACAAGTCCATGCATGCAAAAACTGGTCATGATTACCTGCGATCGTGGAAGCCGGCGGTTGGCCTCCCCTGGCTATAAGTACGGAACGGTGCGAGCCATTCCAGTTCATCTTCCTCTGCTACTTCTCCTCTTCTTCATCTTCGCCACTGCTCCGCCTTGCCGCAATGGCTCTGATACGCCAGTTCTCTGCAGAAGAGAGGGGAAAGGCCCCCCGAGAGGGTCCTGACCCGCTTCCGCCAAAGAAGCGGTTGGTCCTCTGCCGCCGAGATGAGGGCGCGCGGCAGGAGGTGTCGAGACCTTGGTGCGAGCAGCCGCCGCCAGGGTTTCTGCTGCCCTTGTACGCCCACCTTGAGGGCCCTGCAGGAGTTGATACCGAGTGCCATGGACGACGCCGCCGTCGGCGCCGGCGGGTCACGGCGGTGCGTGTTGTCCCTCCTGGAGTTCACGCTGAAGGCTCCTCCCGAGAGTTTGTGCTCCATGCCGCCATGCCTCCTCGATCTTGGATTCTCCTTCCTCCTTCCTTCGCCTTCAAGATTCCGCCGAGGGGGCCTTTCAGGCTCTGGCTATAGCACGCCGATTGCCAGACTCCTGCGATCAATGCGGATGTCGAGGTCGTCGCTCCAGGTAAGGTCTTCATGACCCGGGGCTGGGGCGAGATCGCCCGGGTTTGCAGGACGAGGGGCGCCCTCGTGATCCACCTGGAGTTCGATGGCGCTTCCATGATGCTCTTCAAGGTCTTCGACGAAGATGGGCATTGGCTGGAGTGCTGTCCTAGAGGCAGCGGTAGAAGCCCCGGAGCGGCAGGGACCAGGCCTGCCGTCGCACGTTCTTCCAGCAGCTCCACAAGCGGCGGGGGCACCGGAGGATCCAGCGACTCCGCCGAGCTCTTCACGACCCCGGAGACGAGCGACGACAGCTACGAGCCCCCGAGCCTGTGCCGCTCTCAGAGAAGGACGGGCTCATTAGGTCGCCGCCGTCTCTGATCTGGATGAGGTTGGTGCCGGTGCCTGACGGCCCACTGTTGATGATGGCGTCTTCCGCGACGGTTCCTGTAGTTAGGACTCCTTAGGATACGCGTCTTTTGTCCCTGCGAGGAGCCAAGAACACACCTCGTGGGGGCTTGTAAGGTGTCTGTACCTCCGTTTGTTAATATGATCCTTATCGTGAAGCAATGCGAGATGCTTATTCCGTCTTAGCCTAGTTTCTTCCTTTCAAACCTCACGAGGGCTTGGTGCTCTGCGCCGACAAGTCCCGGTCCCAAGGCGACTTCAGCCGTCGCTGGTATCCCAGGTTGCGATGCCGTGGTCAAGACCAGGAGGTGAGTGGCCCGGGGTCTAGTAAGAGCCCCTGAGTTGTGATGCTCAGGAGGTCCCCTTTAGCGCTCAAGCAGGTATCGTTCGGTGAGAAAGGAATGCGACGTTGCTAACACGGGATTGCATTGGATGCGGTGACAGTGCTGTGATAGCTAGTGTTTCCGAAGGGTGACTTATCTCGAGAGTCAGGAACGCTTCCTGGTGCGGCGCTAGGTCCGCGCATTGGCCGGCGAGGGGTTGCCTGGCGAGGTCCCCGCGTGCCTCTTCCCTCTCGCCTCTGCTCCCCTTTCTGCTCTACGTCCTCGGGTCCCGGCCCTCGAGCGGGTCTCAGCCGTCGCTGGTTTGCCAGGTCGCGATGCCGTGGACATAGCCAGAGGGTGAAGGTTGGAGAGCCAGTAGGAGCCCTGAGTCGCCATGCTCAGGTACCCCCCCCTTTAACGTGCAAGCGGTTTGCGCGGACGAGAGTGAAGAGGACACCGTGAGGGCCTCGCCTGGCGCTTCTCCTTGAAGGGATCCTGCAGGCCCACCACAAAAAGAGCAAAAGTCCGCTATGACAGGCGGCGGTCAGCTGTTAGTTGCTTTGGAGAGGCGACGAGGCACTAAAGGCCTGACGAGGTGTATCGGGGCACCTGTGAGCCAGCACAGGACTCATGGGGCCCTACCCCAGGGCAGGTTGCGCCTGGCACTGGAACTTAACTTGTGACGTGTTCCTACAAATTTGGCTAGATGCCGATGCTCTACGTCCTCGGGTCCCGGCCCTCGAGCGAGTCTCAGCCGTTGCTGGTTTTCCAGGGCGCGATGCCGTGGACAAAGCCAGAGGGTGAGGGCTGGAGAGCCAGTAGGAGCCCTGAGTCACGATGCTCAGGTACCCCCCCTTTAATGCGCAAGCTTGGTTAGATGTCGATGCTCTACGTCCTCGGGTCCCGGCCCTCGAGCGAGTCTCAGCTGTCGCTGGTTTGCCAGGGCGCGATGCCATGGACAAAGCTAGAGGGTGAGGGCTGGAGAGCCAGTAGGAGCCCTGAGTCGCGATGCTCAGGTACCCCCCCTTTAACGCGCAGGCGGCCGACATGAAGGAAGAAGAGGTGCCACGGACAGGCACCAAATAACAAGCATGATGGGTTGAATGCATGGCCCGGAAATAAACACAAGAGGGGTACACGCCGCTGGGTCTGACCCGAGTGACTTGGGGATGATGCAGCCCGAGGGGCGCCCCCAACAAGGTAAGCTAATGTAACGCCCCGGATTCGATACGCCAGGTATCTGCTAGTTATTCGTCGGTGTTTCCATGTCATTTGCTTGCATGTTGCATTTTGTCATGTCATCATGTGCATTTCATTTTGCATACGAGTTTGTTTCTTACATCCGAGCATTTTCCCCGTTGTCCGTTTTACAATCCGGCACTCCTATGTCCTCCGGCGTCCCCCCTTTTGCCTCTTGTTGTGAGCAGGTGTTAAACTTTCTCGGAATGGCCCGAGGTTTGCCAAGTGGCCTTGGTATACCACTGGTAGACCGCCTGTCAAGTTTCGTTCCATTTGGAGTCCGTTTGATACTCCAACAGTTAACCGCGTAGCCCGTAAAACCCCCTTCGCTTTGCAGCCCAGCCCACTTCACCACAGCCCATGAGCCCATCCAAACCCCTTCCATGCTCTCAGTCGTTCGATCACAATCGTGTGGGCGAAAACCGCACCCCATTTGGACTCTCCTAGCTCCCAGAATCTATAAATATGTGCCCCTCCCCGAAATCTCGCGCATATGAAACCCTAGCAAACTCCTCCCCGCACCGCCGGACGCGTCCGCGTCGCGCTGGACATGTCCACCGCCACCGCCACATCACTCCGACCAATCAGGTCGCGCCACCTCACCCCAGTGGCCGCTCCCGGCCAAAGGGAGCGCACCACGTCGCCCTCGCCCGCGCCCTCTCTCTCCTCCGCCGCCCGCGGCCCATCGGGCCCGCCTCCGGCCCCCGCAGCCCGTTCTGCCCGCCGCCGAGCCGCGCCTCGCGCCGCCTTGCACCCGAGCCGGCCGTTCGCCGCTCCACGGCCCGTTCGCCCACCGCTGGGTCCCGTCCCCGCAGTCTCGCGCCTCACCGCCGACCGCCGCCGCCGCGCCCTCGCCGCACCGCCGCCGCTTGGCTTCCGACCCCAGGTCGCGCCGCCCCTCGCCACATCTCTCTCTCTCTCTCTTTCTCTCTCTCCTCACCCGGCCTCACTCTCTCTCCTGCAGACCCCGCCGGCCTTGGAGATCCTCGCCGGAGCAGCCTCCCCGTGCTCCACCGGCGCGCGCCCCCGCCGCTCCTCGGCGCGGCTCCGGCCAGATCCGGCGAACCCGCGCCCAGATCCGACCTTCCCCATCTCCGGCCGCCTTGTACCCCCAACTCCAGCGAGCTCTCCGGCGAGGTCCGCCACTACCTCGCCCGCGTTGACTTTTCCATCGAGGTCGATTTTCTGCCAAGTCTCTGTAATTTTGCATATTCTGGAGCCCTGTTCAACATGCCATAACTCTTTGACCGTAGCTCCGTTTTGCATGCATTATATATCAAAATGTTCATCATGGGATGCTCTCCACTTTGTTACATTGTGCCATGTTTGTTTGAGGTTATCTTGACGCCATAATCATCGTTGCAAGAGTGCTATATGATGTTAACCTGCTGAAACTGTTATAACTTGATGATTTGTCTTTTTCGTTGCATTTTGTGTGTGCATCCTATGAGCATGAGCTCTACATGTGTCTTGAACTATGCCATGCCTTCTTTACAGGGGTGCTTGTCCATGTATTTTTGTGAGTCTTTAAGTGAGTGCATCAAGCTTGTTAAGTAGGGTACTTGCTGTTTCTGTTTTGCTAGGCTGAATATGTTATTTTTTGATGCTATGTAAACCTGCTGCTACAAGTCATTCTATGCATAATTTGGAGATGTTCACTAAAGATGTTTTGTTATACATGTCTTTCTCTATCCATCCATGCCCCTGGTTGCATTTATAGCCTGCTGTAGCTTGTTTCAATCTTGCTCTCAAATTGCTAAATAATGTTGCTGTCAGCCTGTTAACATTAAGTTCAGTTTTGCCATGTGTTTTTCTAGTGATCCATGCACCCTATGAACTTGCTCTTGCCATGCTTAGCTTCATAAACATGTATTCTTACTGTTAGTCACCTTTTCATGCCATTTCTTGCTCTTTGTTGAGTTGTACAAGCTCACCAACATGCCTACTTATCGTTGTTCCTGCCATGTTTGAATCTGTCATATCATTTGCCATGTTTACATGGGTGCCATCATATCTTCTGATCCTTTTTGGCTCATGGTCAGTAAAGGACTTTTGTTCTATGCAATATGTAGATTCATTCCATGCCTTTATTTGCCATGTTAAGTTCCTGTAACATGTTTTTTGATAGCTCTAAACATTGCAACCTGATGTTATTTCTGCAAAGTCTGAAACTGTTACAATATGCAATCTTGCCATGTGTTTTGGAGCATGTTCTAGTGATTTCTGGAGATATCTCAGTGTTCATGTTTTGTTATGCTTTACCTGTACATCATGTCCATGCCTTTTTTTATGTTTAGGTGTTGTAGCATGTTGTTTTGGTGCTTGCAATATGACTAGTTGCTGTTTTGGACAACTTGTCCTTTAAACTTGTATAGAGTGTATGTGTAGAACCGTTGCTCCATTTTGAGTGTGCTTTATACGAAACTTGCTTGATTTTGCATGTAGCTTCATATTATCATGTTGCATCCATGTTTTGAGAGTGTTTGCTTGATGTTTGTATGCATTTTGCATCAATGTCATGTTTAACTTGATTTGCTCATATCTTCTAGGCCGTAGCTCCGAATTAAATGAACTTTATATGTAACTTGACTAGAATTTCATGTAGATCCTCTTGGTGCTCTTTAAATTTCTGTTTAACAACTTGAACATAAGGTTTATTCAGATCTGGACCAATTTCGAAATTTGCACATGAGGACTTATCGGAATTGTTCTATGTTGTTCTCGGCCTCATTTAAACTTGCTTTAATGTGTTGCTCTTGTTTGCATCATCTCTTGCCATGAGTAGCTCCATGTAGCTTTGTCATGCATCATGCTTGTTATGCATCATGTCTTGTCTATGTGTGGTGTGTTTACCTTGTTGTGTGCTTCTTCTCGATAGTTCCTGTTTCGTTGCGATCGTGAGGATTCGTTCGTCTACGCTTGGTTCCTCTTCGTGGCTTCATCTTCTTCATGGACTCGTTCTTCTTCCTTGCGGGATTTCAGGCAAGATGACCGCTACCCTGGATCTCACTACTATTATTGCTATGCTAGTTGCTTCGTTCTATCGCTTTGCTGCGCTACCTATCTTTTGCTCTTCAAGCCTCCCAAATTGCCATGTCAGCCTCTAACCTTTTCACCCTGCCTAGTAAACCGTTGCTTGGCTATGTTACCGCTTTGCTCAACCCTCTTATAGCGTTGCTAGTTGCAGGTGAAGTTGAAGATTGCTCCATTGTGGACATGATTATGTTGGGATATCTCAATATCTCTTATATTATTAATGCATCTATATACTTGGTATAGGGTGGAAGGCTCGGCCTTATGCCTGGTGTTTTGTTCCACTCTTGCTGCCCTAGTTTTCGTCATATCGGTATTATGTTCCCGGATTTTGCGTCCCTAACGCGGTTGGGTGATTTATGGGACCCCCTTGATAGTTCGCTTTGAATAAAACTCCTCCAGCAAGGCCCAACCTTGGTTTTACCATTTGCCTCACCACCACCTACATTTCCCTTGGGAGTAATTATCCCGAGGGTCATCTTTATTTTAGCCCCCCCAGGCCAATGCTTGTCTAAGTGTTGGTCTGAACCGAGTAGACTGCGGGGCCCCCTCGGGGAAACTCGAGGTCTGGTTTTACTCGTAGGATGTCTCATCCGGTGTTGCCCTGAGAACGAGATATGTGGAGCTCCTATCGGGATTGTCGGCGCATTAGGCGGCTTTGCTGGTCTTGTTTTACCATTGTCGAAATGTCTTGTAAACCGGGATTCTGAGTCTGATCGGGTCTTCCTGGGAGAAGGTATATCCTTCGTTGATCGCGAGAGCTTATCATGGGCTAAGTTGGGACACCCCTGCAGGGTATAATCTTTCGAAAGCCGTGCCCGTGGTTATGTGGCAGATGGGAATTTGTTAATGTCCGGTTGTAGATAACTTGACACCAGATCCGAATTAAAAACGCATCAACCACGTGTGTAGCCGTGATGGTCTCTTTTCGGCGGAATCCGAGAAGTGAACACGGTTTTGGGTTATGTTTGACGTAAGTAAGAGTTCAGGATCACTTCTTGATCATTGCTAGCTTCACGACCGTTCCGTTTGCTCTCTTCTCTCTCTTATTGGCATATGTTAGCCACCATATATGCTTAGTCGCTGCTGCAACCTCACCACTTATCCATTCCTTACCCATTAAGCTTTGCTAGTCTTGATACCCATGGCAATGGGATTGCTGAGTCCTCGTGGCTCACAGATTACTACAACAACCGTTGCAGGTACAGGTTATGCGATGATCATGACGCGAGAGCAATGTTTGCTTATTTTGGAGTTCTTCTTCTGCTTCTTCTTCGATCAGGGGATAGGTTCCAGGTCGGCAGCCTGGGCTAGCAGGGTGGATGTCACTTGATTTTCTGTTTGTGTTTCATCCGTAGTCGGATGTTGCTCTTATGTATGATATGCTGTTGTATTCGTGTGGCATTGTATGCCTTATGTATGTATCCCTATCTATTATGTAATGTTGATGTAATGATATCGGAGAGTAGGAATTATTTTTACTCCTCAGCCCCTTCGTCGCTCTTGTGAGGAATCTTGACGTAGGTGTTTTGAACTACTCCTCTTCCCTTCAAATTTTTCTTTAGGATCACGCGGTTAGTTTCGTGAGTTGTCCATCCTCTTTTATCCGGTGCATCTCTCGTCAAGTCAATTCAAACCTCTTTGTCTTTCGCGAGATCAATCCTCAGTTCTTTCTCAACGAAGTTGTCTTTCCATCCTCAGTTGTTTTCTTTTCTCACCCTCCCACCCTTTTCTTCTCGGAGCCGGAGTCCGTAATCGAGTATCCATCCTACTCATGTGAAGCCTTTGCGTTCTTTCAACTAGTGTTTTCTCTTCAAGATATCCGTCGGTCTCCCCTTCGAAGTTTCCTTTGTTTTCCCGCCCTCCCACCCTCTTCTTTCCAGAGCCTGAGTCTGTTTCGAGCATCAATTTCATTCGTACGAAGCCTCTTCAGTCTTCCCTCAATTGTTTCAACCGGTGAATTCTCGTTTTGTTCGACATTCTCCATCTCTTTTTCTTCTCCGGTGGATTCAATTCTATTTTTTGGTAGTGATTATATTCTTTTCCTCGGCTCAAGTGTTTTCCTTGCTCGTTCGCCTCTCGCCAGTTTATCCTTTCGGAGTGTGCAAGACATCTCAAGAGATTCGCCTGTGTTCGAATTAATTCGAGGTTGTCACCTCATTCAAATATTTCAATTATTCCGGTGCATCATCTATCTCTACAACAGTCCTTTCCAACGGTGTTATCACTTCAGTGGGCCCTAACCCACATGTCTTTTCCCAGGATCTTACCTGACTCTTCTAATTCTCCCGGAGCTATTCCCAATTTTTCTTTCCAAAGTGTGACGTAAGAATGGATTCCACCAGTCACATGCTTTCTCCAAGATCATTTTCAAATTCTTTTCATTGTTGGCTCAACCTCTTCGCTTTTCATTCTACCGGAGTATCTTAGTAATTTTGGTGTTGTTTCTCGTCGTCATTTGAAGACCGAAGAAGAGTTTTTCTTCTAAATCTTGTCTCTTCTCTCGAAGATTCGTGGTTCTAGCTTCATGCTACCATCTCGAATTATTCCATTTGTCAGATATTCTTTTCTTACCCATCCGGAGTATTTCAGGAGTTGATTTCTGTTTTGCTTCACCGGAGGCCATCGTTCCAGAAGAATTTTTCGTCCTCACATTTCAGCTAACGTTATCCAGTGATCCCGGTGCATCCGTCAAGTATTCTTTATCAGCTCGTGATCTCTTTGTCCTTTTGCACCTAAATCCCCTCTTACTTATTGGTTCTTCTAATTCTTCCCGGCGATTCTTTCTCTTTTCTTCGTTCATTTTCATTTCTAACGGTGGTTCGTTCAAGATTTTTTTCCTTGATCATCATTTTTATTCATTCGATCTTTCCAGTCCTACCGATGGTTCATGAAGACCTTCTCAAGTTTGCGATATGTCACCTCTCAATCCTTTTTCAAGAAGAATAAGTAGTATGAAAAATCCATTCGTGTCATCAATTTAATTTGATGAAGGATAAGTATACAATAAATCTTATTCTTATTTCATCCAAGTGATTAATCCCTTCCTTCGGAATTTGTTCTTAATGAATAAATTCTAGTTTCAAGTGTTTCATCTTTTCTTTTCCGGAGTTCAATTTTCCTCGGCCATCTCGTTGGAACCTCCATCTAAATCATCGCAAGCTTTAATCTTATTCTTTCATCCTTCATTCTATCTCATCATCCTTTTGTTACCGGAGTTCTTCACGGTGGTTCTTCATGATTTAATTCATTCCTCAAGTGTTCATCAAGATTCTTGTAGGCGAAGCTCAAGTATTCTTCTTCTTGCTTCGCGAGGTGCATTTAATTCTCCCTATTATTTTGAAGTGGAGTTTTGCATTTCTTCGTTCTTCTCAGATATTCAAATTCGTTCAATCCTTCCTTCTAAGTTATTTTCATTCCATTCTATTTCAATTCTTCCGGAGGTTTTGTGTTGTTCCTGTCATCAAGTATCTTTCCATCCTCTCAAGCTCATGTTCTATTCCTTCCATTTTCGGCCGGAGTGCTGCCTAAATCCTTTCAGTCTTATTCGTTTCCCATCTCGTTCTAACCGGAGTGGTTTCATGGTCTATCTGATTCCGTGAGCTTTCGATTCTCGTCATTCTTGCCGTTCCTCTCTTCTTCTCGAGTGCTCTCGATTCTTTGCTTCTTATCTTGAGTTCTTGTTTCACCTCATCCCTTTTCCCTTCCGTCTCAGTCCTAAGATCTCGGGACGAGATCTCTTGTTAGTGGAGGAGTGTTATAATGCCCCGGATTCGATGCGCCAGGTATCTGCCAGTTATTCATCGGTGTTGCCATGTTATTTGCTTGCGTGTTGCATTTTGTCATGTCATCATGTGCATTTCATTTTGCATACGAGTTCGTTTCTTGCATCCGAGCATTTTCCCCATTGTCCGTTTTGCAATCCGGCACTCCTATGTCCTCCTGCGTCCCCCTTTTTGCCTCTTGTTGTGAGAAGGTGTTAAACTTTATCGGAATGGCCCGAGGTTTGCCAAGTGGCCTTGGTATACCACTGGTAGACTGCCTGTCAAGTTTCGTGCCATTTGGAGTCCGTTTGATACTCCAATGGTTAACTGCACAGCCCGTAAAACCCCCTTATCTTTGCAGCCCAGCCCCTCTTCACCACAGCCCATGAGCCCATCCAAACCACCTCCATGCTCTCGGTCGTTCGATCACGATCGTGTGGGCGAAAACCGCACCCCATTTGGACTCTCCTAGCTCCCAGAATCTATAAATATGTGCCCCTCCCCGAAATCTCGCGCAGATGAAACCCTAGCAAACTCCTCCCCGCGCCGCCGGACGCGTCCGCGTCGCACCAGACATGTCCACCGCCGCCGCCACATCACTCCGACCAATCAGGTCACGCCACCTCACCCCAGCGGCCGCTCCCGGCCAACGGGAGCGCGCCACGTCGCCCTCGCCCGCGCCCTCTCTCTCCTCCGCCGCCCGCGGCCCACCGGGCCCGCGTCCGGCCCCCGCGGCCCGTTCCGCCCGCAGCCACGCGCCCGAGCCGGCCGTTCGCCGCTTTGCCGCCCGGCCGCCCACCGCCGGGTCCCGTCCCCGCAGCCTCGCGCCTCACCGCCGGCCGCCGCCGCCGCGCCCTCGCCGCACCGCCGCCGCTCGGCGTCCGACCCCAGGTCGCGCCGCCCCTCGCCACCTCTCTCTCTCTCTCTCTCTCCTCGCCCGGCCTCACTCTCTCTCTCCTGCAGACCCCGCCGGCCTTGGAGCACCTCGCCGGAGCAGCCTCCCCGAGCTCCACCAGCGCGCGCCCCCGCCGCTCCTCGGCGCGGCTCCGGCCAGATCCGGCGACCCCGCGCCCGGATCCGGCCTTCCCCAGCTCCGACCGCCTTGTACCCCCAACTCCGGCGAGCTCTCCGGCGAGGTCCGCCACCACCTCGCCTGCGTTGACTTTTCCCTCGAGGTTGATTTTCTGCCGTCCCCGTAATTTTGCATATTCTGTAGCCCTGTTCAACATGCCATAACTCTTTGGCCGTAGCTCCGTTTTGCATGCATTATATATCAAAATGTTCGTCATGAGATGATATCCACTTTGTTACATTGTGCCATCTATGTAAACCTGCTGCTACAAGTCAGTCTATGCATAATCTGGAGATGTTCACTAAACATGTTTTGTTATACATGTCTTTCTCTATCTATCCATGCCTCTGGATGCATTTATAGCCTGCTATAGCTTGTTGCAATCTTGCTCTCAGATTGCTAAATAGTGTTGCTGTCAGCCTATTAACATTAAGTTCAGTTTTGCCATGTGTTTTGCTAGTGATCCATGCACCCTATGAACTTGATCTTGCCATGATTAGCTTCATAAACATGTATTCTTACTGTTAGTCACCTTGTAATGCCATTTATTGCTCTTTGGTGAGTGGTACAAGCTCACCAACATGCCTACTTATCAATGTTCCTGCCATGTTTGAATCTGTCATATCATTTGCCATGTTTACATGGGTGCCATCATATCTTTTGATCCTTTTTGGATCATGGTCAGTAAAGGTCTTTTGTTTTATGAAATAAGTAGATTCATGCCATGCCTTTGTTTGCCATGTTAAGTTCCTGTAACATGTTTTTCGATAGCTCTAAACATTGCAACCTGATGTTATTTCTTCAAAGTCTGAAACTGTTACTATATGCAATCTTGTCATGTGTTTTGGAGCATGTTCTTGTGATTTATGGAGATAGCTCAGTGTTCATGTTTTGTTATGCTTTACCTGTACATGATGTCCATGCCTTTTGTTTTTATGTTGAGGTGCTGTAGCATGTTGTTTTGGTGCTTGCAATATGCCTAGTTGCTGTTTTAGACAGCTTGTCCTTTAATCTTGTATAGAGTGTATGTGTTGAACCGTTGCTCCGTTTTGAGTGTGCTTTATATGAAACTTGCTTGATTTTGCATGTAGCTTCATATTATCATGTTGCATCCATGTTTTGGGAGTGTTTGCTTGATGTTTGTATGCATTTTGCATCAATGTCATGTTTAACTTGTTTTGCTCATATCTTCTAGGACGTAGCTCTGAATTAAATGAACTTTATATGTAACTTGACTAGAATTTCATGTAGATCCTCTTGGTGCTCTTTAACTTGCTGTTTAACAACTTGAACATAAGGTTTATTCAGATCTGGACCAATTTCGAAATTTGCACATGAGGACTTACCGGAATTGTTCTATGTTGTTTCCGGCCTCATTTAAACTTGCTTTGATGTGTTGCTCTTGTTTGCATCATCTCTTGCCATGAGTAGCTCCATGTAGCTTTGTCATGCATCATGCTTGTTGTGCATCATGTCTTGTCTATGTGTGGTGTGTTTACCTTGTTGTGTGCTTCTTCTCGATAGTTCCTATTTTGTTGCGATCGTGAGGATTCGTTCGTCTACGCTTGGTTCCTCTTTGTGGCTTCATCTTCTTCATGGACTCGTTCTTCTTCCTTGCGGGATTTCAGGCAAGATGACCGCAACCCTGGATCTCACTACTATCATTGCTATGCTAGTTGATTCATTCTATCGCTTTGCTGCGCTACCTATCTTTTGCTCTTCAAGCCTCCCAAATTGCCATGTCAGCCTCTAACCTTTTCACCCTGCCTAGCAAACCGTTGCTTGGCTATGTTACCGCTTTGCTCAGCCCTCTTATAGTGTTGCTAGTTGCAGGTGAAGTCGAAGATTGCTCCATGGTGGACAAGATTATGTTGGGATATCACAATATCTCTTATATTATTAATGCATCTATATACTTGGTAAAGGGTGGAAGGCTCGGCCTTATGCCTGGTGTTTTGTTACACTCTTGCCGCCCTAGTTTCCGTCATATCGGTATTATGTTCCTGGATTTTGCGTCCCTAACGCGGTTGGGTGATTTATGGGATCCCCTTGACAGTTCGCTTTGAATAAAACTCCTCCAGCAAGGCCCAACCTTGGTTTTACCATTTGCCTCACCACCACCTACATTTCCCTTGGGAGTAATTAACCCGAGGGTCATCTTTATTTTAGCCCCCCCGGGCCAATGCTTGTCTAAGTGTTTGTCTGAACCGAGTAGACCGCGGGGCCCCCTCGGGGAAACTCGAGGTCTGGTTTTACTCGTAGTATGTCTCATCCGGTGTTGCCCTGAGAACGAGATATCTGGAGCTCCTATCAGGATTGTCGGTGCATTAGGCGGCTTTGCTGGTCTTGTTTTACCATTGTCAAAATGTCTTGTAAACCGGGATTCCGAGTCTGATCGGGTCTTCCTAGGAGAAGTTATATCCTTCGTTTATCGCGAGAGATTATCATGGGCTAAGTTGGGACACCCCTGCAGGGTATAATCTTTCGAAAGCCGTGCCCGCGGTTATGTGGCAGATGGGAATTTGTTAATGTCCGGTTGTAGATAACTTGACACCAGATCCGAATTAAAAATGCATCAACCGCGTGTGTAGCCGTGATGGTCTCTTTTTGGCGGAATCCGGGAAGTGAACACGGTTTTGGGTCATGTTTGACGTAAGTAGGAGTTCAGGATCACTTCTTGATCATTGCTAGCTTCACGACCGTTCTGTTTGCTGTATTCTTGCTCTTATTTGCGTATGTTAGCCACCATATATGCTTAGTCGCTGCTGCAACCTCACCACTTATCCATTCCTTACCCATTAAGCTTTGCTAGTCTTGATACCCATGGTAATGGGATTGCTGAGTCCTCGTGGCTCACAGATTACTACAACAACAGTTGCAAGTACAGGTTATGCGATGATCATGATGCGAGAGCGATGTTTGCTTATTTTGGAGTTCTTCTTCTGCTTCTTCTTCGATCAGGGGATAGGTTCCAGGTCGGCAGCCTGGGCTAGCAGGGTGGATGTCGCTTGAGTTTCTGTTTGTGTTTCATCTGTAGTCGGATGTTGCTCTTATGTATGATATGATGTTGTATTCGTGTGGCATTGTATGCCTTATGTATGTATCCCTATCTATTATGTAATCTTGATGTAATGATATCCACCTTGCAAAAGCGTCTTCAAGATGCGCTTCTATCCTTGGTGGGACCTTCGAGTTCCTTTAGGATAGGGTCGCATCTTGGGCGTGACAGCTAAAAACATGAGCAAAAGGGATACACGCCGCAGGGACGGACCCACGCGGCCTGGGAATGATGCAGCCCTGAGGGCGCTCCCAGCTGGAAACGAAACTTGAAAGATGTCACCTGATAGTGCTGACGACGAAGGGGTGTTGAAGTAGTAGGTGTAGCAGGCTGTGGGAGCCGATCTTCACGAGCCCCCAGGCCCAGGAGCCTTGGGAGGCTCCGGAGGCGCTGGTGGCTCCTCGCGAACCATCTCCATCTCCGCCAGGACTGTGGAACACCTGGCCTCCTGAGCCTCCAGGATGCTCCTCATGAGGCGCTGGCGCACCGCAGCCGCGTTCGGCAAGCCGTAGGGCATGCGGACGTAGCTGTGGGGTGGGCCTTCGCAGCGCCCCACGCGTGAGGGCCAGAAGTGCTCCTGAGAGGCGACTCGGTTGAGCCCTGAGATGTCAATGCAGACGCATAACCCACCATCCTCGCCTGGATGGGGAGCTGCGGCGGGTAAGCAGCGGCTGCCACTCATGACTCTTGACTCCTGCAACTCCTGCGTGATCTGACTGACGAACTCTTGAGGTTTTGAACCTCCTTGCTTTGCTCCTTCCTGAGGGAAACGTGTTTTGAAACACGCTTCCAAGTGGTGCCCAAGCGCCTCTCTCGTGACCTTAGCAAGGTCGGTAGCCCTCCAGGAGGGAGCCCCCGAGCCTTGCTTGAGGAGGGCGCCGGGCGCGCCTCCCTATGCGACAGAAGGAGGTGCCCCCTGAGTAGGAACGGACCCTGAAGGGCCTGCCTCCTGAGGGATCGGGCCTTGCAATGTCTTCTTCCTCTTGTGGGTGGTCTCAAGGAGCCTCCCGCTCCCGCGATCTGGGTCATCAAGTGATGCGGCCTGAAAAGCTCGTTCCAGGGAGCACACCGCGTCCCTTTCTTCACAGGGCACCGTGATGACTCCGCCACTTCCTGGCATCTTGAGGACGTTGTAGCCGTGATGAGTCACGACCATGAACTTGGCGAGAGCTGGGTAGCCGAGGATGGCATTGTACGGCAGGCGAATGTGGGCGACGTCGAAGTCGATGAGCTTGGTGCGGTAGTTGTTGCGTGCCCCGAAGGTGACAGGGAGGCGGGCCTGCCCAATTGGAACTATGGAGCCGTCGGTGACTCCAGAGAAAGTCTTGATTGGCTGAAGCTGATCGTAAGGCACTTGGAGATTGTTGAATGTCTCTACGGACAGGATGTTGAGCCCTGCCCTGCCATCGATGAGGGTCCTGGTGACTTGCACGTTGCTGGTGACTGGGGAGCAAAGCATTGGGAGGACTCCGGCTGTGGCCGCGCACTTGAGCTGATCCGTTGAGCTGAACGTGATGGCGCACGCCGACCACCTGAGGGGGTGCGTGGCTTCAAGCTTGGGGAGGACTGCATTCACTTCGCGGGCAAACTTTTTGAAGATGCGTTGAGAGGCTAGGGCTTGAGCTCCGCCCAGGATGCAGGAGATCGCGCGCGGCTCCTGGAAGCCCCTAGCCCCCTCGTCCTGATGATGGTCCTCGTTTCTCCTTGGCTGCGGCGGCAGTGGAGGGAGGCCTGCATTTCCTTGCGGCAATCCTCGCGAGGCTGATCCCTCCAGTCTCCCTCGCGAGGCTGATCCTGCCGGCGATCCTTGCGAGGTGGTCGCACCACCATTGGCGAGGGCCGCGGTCTTCATAGCGTCCTGCGTTCCTTCCTCCTCCTCGGCCATAGCCACGATCGTTGCGGTCAAGGAGTTGGCCGGCCCTTCCTTCTCGCACGGCTCAGAGCTCTTGGCATTCGTTGGTGTTGTGGGTGTGGAGGTCGTGGTACACACAGTACCGGCTGCCCTTGAAAGACTCGGGCTGATCTCTGCCCCGCTTGGTGTCTGGTTCTGCCGCGAGCACGGCAGACCCCTTGCGCTTCACGTCCTTGGCCTTGGATTTCTTCTCTTCCGGGTCTGCACCAGCAACTCGAGGAGGGAAAGGCGCCCTTCCTCAGCCCTGGCGCACTTGGTTACCAAGTTGAACAGCTCCAAGGAAGTGCACGAATCTTAATGCATCGCCAGCTCCTCCTTCATCTTGACGTCACACACGCCGTCGGAGAAGGCTGAGATGATGGCCTCCTCGGTTACCTTGGGAATCTTGAGGCGTGCGTTGTTGAAGTGCTGGATGTACTTCTGTAGGGTCTCCCCTGGTTGCTGCTTGATGCGGCACATGTCGCTCACGGCAGGTGGCCGGTCGCGGGTACCTTGGAAGTAGGCGATGAAACGGGTGCGCATCTCGTCCCAGGAGGAGATCGTGCCTGGAGCTAGGTTCAGGAGCCAGGTGCGGGCCCCGTCCTTGAGCGCCATGGGAAACCAGTTTGCCATGACCTTCTCGTACCCATTGGCGGCTTCAATGCCCAGCTCGTAGAGCTGGAGGAACTCCGCAGGGTCAGCCGTGCCGTCGTAGCGAGGAGGCAGGTCTGGCTTGAACTTGCGGGGCCACGCGACGCTGCGCAGCTCGGTGGTGAAGGCGTGGCAGCCTGCTGTGGCCACGGGAGGCCTCTGGTGATGAGGAGCTTGGTCTTGAGGGACCCCATGTGCTGCAGCTGGGAGCAGCGCGGGGTCTTGGCGCGCTGGAACAGGAGCGTGGTCGCGGCGGACCAGAGCAGGGGGCACTCGGGCAGCTTCTTGGGGGCGAGGAACCTCTTGGCAGCTCCGCTCTTGCTGCACTGGCGCCAGACGGAGCGGGTTCCGCCCAGGGGCCACGCACCTCGGGGCTAGGGCGCCTTCTTGAGGGGGAGGCGGCTGAGGCACCCCCGGAGCTTCATTGCCCGCGCAGGGCGGGGTGTGGTGCAGCGAGAAGGATGGCGCGAGGGAGCCCCCTGCGGCGCAGACGAGCTCGGCGACGCGGTCGAGCCACTCTTCATAGACATCGTCAACTGGGCGGTAGCGCAGGAGCTCGTTTGCCGCGATGAGCGCAGCTCGAGCCTCCACGGCCGCGCGGGATGAAGAACCAGCCAGGGCGAGCGAGGGAGTGGCAGTGCAGCCGTCTCGCCTCATGGATGGATGCTGGGACGATGCTTGCTGCTCATTCCCCGCCGGGGCGGTGGCGGCGTTGACGGCAGGCGACGGGGAACGGCGGGGATGGCCGCCAACGGGAGCCGTCTGGGTGACACGGGAAGCGAGAGCGGCTTGGCGCTCGGCGCGGGCCCGACGAGCGTCTGACATGGACGCGATGGTCGATGAAGAACAGGGCGGCGGAAGACGAATTCCGGCGCACCCCTATCTGGCGCGCCAAATGTCGGATTTCGGGTTCCGACAGACCCTCTAGATTCGAACACTGGGGTGCACGTGGAGATTTCGCCCTCTGCCTACCTGCACCTCACCGCCTCGCTATGATCTAAGCAATCAAAGGAACAACACAAGAGACACAGAGTTTATACTGGTTCATGCCACCATTGTGGTGTAATACCCTACTCCAGTGTGTGATGTGGTGGATTGCCTCTTGGGCTGATGATGAACAATACAAGGAAGAACAGCCTCGCGAGGGTCTGTTCTTGGCTGGTGCGATGAACTACTAGGGGGAGTTCAGTCGCTCTCTCTGGTGAGGGTCCGATCTCCGATCCGATCCCTCTACCTTGTGGGTGGCTAGTCCTATTTATAGGCAAAGGACCTGGGCCTCTTCCCAAATATTGAGCGGGAAGGGCGCCAACAATTGGCCATTTTGAAGGGGAACATCTAGTACACTTATCCTGACTAAAGTTGGTCCTCGCCTGCCAAAGGCTCTGGTGGTGACGCCGGCTTGGGCTCCATGATGACCTCCATCCTGCCGTTGTGACGGTTTTGTCTTGTTGCACCGAAATGGATGCCTTTGCTTGATGCTCTCGCCTGCGCTTGCTCCCTTTGCACCAAAGAGGAAAGAAGGACATTGCGCGTGCTGGCGCCCGCCTGGCGCCCTTGGTCGTCATGGCTTGCGTCATGGGCACCTCGTGAGGTACCCCGCCTTGATCTCTCTGCCTCCTCGCGAGCCAGCCTGACGAGGCTGTGCCTGAGGAGGCCTCCTGTCGTCTGCCCCGCGAGGCTTGGCCCCTCGCGAGGGTCTTGAGCTCGTGCTGATGAAGATGGGCCATGCTGGGCCGCCCCTTGAGCCACGCCGCAGGCCGCAGGCAGGCAAGTCTGGGGACCCCTGTTCCCAGAACGCCGACAAGCACGATTGCACAATAGGCGGATATGAAACTTGTGCACAACCTACTAAGCAAAAATGCAATGACTTCTATCCCAATTATGCTATATGTATGGTATTCCGATGATATGATCCAAGACGATCGAGTACAACAATATTAATGTTGTATGATGCTATGGTTCTTGCTTAAAATCTCTTTGGTTATCTTTTCCTTTTGCTTAAAAGCTTGTTTGGCTCATTCTCTTTTGAGCTCCTTTCTCATGCAAAACTTCACGAACCAAGATAGCAATTGTGTATATGCTATGACAACCTTGTGACACAAGAGATGATACCAAGATATGTACCAAGATGATATGGTATGTATGCAATGGGAGCTATGATCACTAATGTGCACAAGTAACATTGCCGGCAATACTCAAATGGCTAGTCTCGATAGGTAAGGTACTCAAAATGGGCTATGGGGTTATCAATCCAATGGCAAGAATGTACCATGAAAGGATACCACAATACCAAGATGATATAGAGGTTACCGTTCTTGTTTACGGTCGAGGTGTCAAAATTGTATAGCGGTCGATGTTGATGATGAATATGAGCGGCGGTGATGTCGATGTCGAACCCTCCCTAAGTAGTCGAAACACGTTAGGAAACAGAAACCGCAACTCAAAACTCAAAGACCAAATGTGTCAAAATTTGTCGGAGTGCGAAACGGGTGAGCGATAGTGGTTGCGGAAAGCGGTGGTGTCATGCAAGTGTGTATGCAGAAATGTGGTAACAGAGTGTGTATGCGGAAATGTGGTAATGGAGTGCGTATGCGGAAGTGGCGATGGAACGGTGCGGGAAACCGAACTAAAAATATTCAGTTTTGTCAGGTAACATCGGATGTCCGATGGTGATCGGATGACCGATGCTCATCGGGCGTCCGGTGCCTGGGCGACTTCGGGCACGGGATGAACTCGGGGTTTCGAGATGTGGAGGCGGAAATTGGGCAAAATTTGAGTGATTTTGGATGGAAAAGGTGGAGATGGTGGAGGAAAGCTAAATCCACGTGAGGCAAAGCAAATCCACGGATCAAATCCAACAAAACTTCATCACACCAACAAATAAAAAAAAATTGGGGCTATTTTTGTGGGAATTTTTGAAATTGGGGAAGAACACAACAAAATTAGGCTAGAAAAAGAGGTTAGGGGCTCCAATATCGTGATCAACGTGGCTCATGATACCAAAGATGATGTAGGGTAGAACCCTAGATGCCCGATCTTTCACGATTGGAGGGGATCCTACGAACACGGAGAACACGAGAGAAAACACGAGGAGAGAAATCACTCAAACCAACAAGATTTGATTACACATGTGCTATATCCTCGAAACACAAAGAGATAAACGATCCAAATCCAAAAAAGGACGATACAAGTGGTGGTAGTTCTTCTCTGTGAGGAGGTCTTGAGGGGTCTTCCTGTAAAGGGGTCTTGAATCCGCTTGGGGGATCTTCTCCAAAGAGGCCGTGGACTCCAATGGAGAAGTAACAGGTGGATGATCAAAGCTCTATCTCTCAAATGAGCTAATACTTTGCTAACCTTAGAAAGGGGGAGGAGGAGGTCAATTTATAGTCTTAGTGGACGAAAGGGTAAGTGGGCTTCGACCCAACACATGGGCGGACACACATGCGTCTGACGTGCAACAGTCACCAGTCCTCCGATGGCTCGCGAGGGTCCGGACATTCGGTCCTGGTCAGACGCCCGATGTTTCGGCTCTATTCAGGATTGGTCAGTTGTCCGGTCAGGGTCGGTCGTCCGGTCCGTCGGTCGTCCGAGGGCTTCCATCCTTCTAATGTTTTGGCTCGGACATGGTGGTGTCGGTCGTCCGGTGGAGCTCGGTCGTTCGGGCGCTGGGAGTCGTCGAACATCCAGTCGGCATCAGTTGTCCGGCCGCTGGAGTGTGCGTGGGCTGGGACTTGGCTGGCCAGTTGGAGCCTCCAGGCGCCGGACGTCTGAGAGACGTCGGTCGTCCAATGACTGGGAGTTTCGAGTAGTCCTTATTCTTGTCCATTGAACTTGGTGTCCTCACTGTCTTGTCCGTTTGGTGCAGCTGATCCGTGGCTTCCCTCCAAATACCTGATCACACATAGGGTCTCCACATGAGGTAGTAGCCATGTCTCATAAGTAGAAAGTGGAAGTTCAGAGAGGAGCAAGTTCACCTTATCTTCTATAGCCTTTGCTCGAGCTCTTGTCATTGGTCCAAGTGGTGTCGTGGGAGATGTAGGTAGGTCCATGGGGATGACCTTGGGATGCTCTGCATCATAGTGGATCCTAGAAACATGTCTAATCTCCACGTCTATCGCATATGTTTCTCTTTCGCAAACCGTGTGTAGTGTGATCCCTAATTAATCCCTAATTTAAAAATCACATGTTTTGAATTTCAATGTAGGCAATCACTTATTTCATATCCAACCATGTTAATTACAAATATAGGTTCAACCAGGAATGCATAATTCGATGCACAGGTACATATACTGAAGAACTATAGAAGCACCAAGTAAAGAATGATGAACCACAGTTATACTAACGACTGTAAAGAGAGAGGCTAAAGACATTCTTGTTGCTGGAGAAGGTGAAGCGAAATGCCCATATTGTGCCCTCCTCCATGCGTAATGCACGCACGACTCTAGGCCAACCCCTTGTGATGGCTGCCCGTCCATCCTTCACTGTCTTCATTAGGACTTCTCAATGGTCATTGTAGTCTGGATCAAATACTTTAACCTTCATTGCATGTCCACCAATCATGTACTTTGCGAGGTAATCTTGAGTGAACTGCTTCGGGAACCACTACGAACGAATTGTTGTCTAACAACTCATTAGGCAGTAAAAAGAGAAGGCTACAGAGTTTGTAGTTACCATCCTATAGCTCACTGTTGTGTTGGATAGAGCATAAACCAACAATTTGGTTGCCACCAGTTTTATATTTTTTCTAATAATCCTTATCAGTTTCCTCACTTGATGCTTGTTCATGAATATTTTATTGCTCCATATGCAAAAAGGGTCGATGCATGGATCCTTGCCAAGGGCATATGTACCTACAAGCAACAAGTCAATATTAGAAGCTAACAAGTGTCCAGGCCTCGATCTATATGCACTACATTATGGAATGACGGGGGGAGTAAGAGCCGACAGATGAAACTAACCTCGGCGGGAAATGGTGGCCACTCCCGTTGTTGTCCTGCATAAGTAGTGGACAGGCATGATAAGTACAACAACCTTAACATCAAACAAATATAGCAAAGGTAAACAACATCATCTCCAAATGATAGCTTAAATGTGTTGGTTTCAGCATGCTGCTAAACCAGATATAAAATGGAAGGCAATGTTACCGACAACAGGCTTAACAGCCATCAAATATTTCAATTCAAACTGGTATTGTTGAAAATGAATAGAATGTAGGTAATCCTTAAACATCACACTGGATAAATGTGTAAAACTAAAATAAAGGGCATGTGTTAACTACACCAGGCATAATTGGAACCAAATATAGCCGTTCAAACTGGTATTGATGCAATTGAGTGGCACAGTTCCGACTTGCACATAATGAACATCACATTATGAATGACTGAAATAAAAAAGACATAAATGATCAGTATAACAACCAAATATAGCGATTGAAAACTGGACATAGTGTCACTTCAACCAACCTAACAAGCAAATACAGATAAACAAGGCATATGCTTGAAAACTGGACAAATGCTCACTGCAACCAACCTAACAAGCAAATACAGATAAACAAGGCATCTGCTTGAAAACTGGACAAATGCTCACTACAACCAACCTAACAAGCAAATACAGATAAACAAGGCATCTGCTTGATAACTGGACAAATGCTCATTGCAACCAACCTAAGAACCAAATACATATAAACAAGGCATGTGCTCGAAAACTAGAAAAATGCTCACTGCAACCAACCTAACAACCAAATACATATAAGCAAGGCATCTACTCACTATAAACAACCAAATATAGCCATTCATGAAACTGAAGTGGACAATTCATACTTAAACATCACATAGCCCTATTGAACAATACATTTTTGCATAACTAAAATAATTAAACACGACACAGTTAGAGCACCGCACGGCAAATGCTACCACACCAAAGGGTACCGGTCGGCAAGCTAGAAAAGGTAAGATTTGCTGATAGGATGTTGCCTCACATGTCATGGACGGGATCCTTCCAGTTGGAAGAGCACGGACTCATGCTGCGCTCTCTGATGTCACAGATGGGCTGTTTCACCTTGGAAGAACCTTTGTGGGTGCCCTCCTCCTGGTCGTGGTCGTGGTCGATGAGATCTGACTTGGCAATTGAGGATCCCAAGCCGCCGCCGTAGAACGTGTCCTTCAAAAATGACAAAATGGGCTCGATGGCATACAAGGATCACAAATCCTTGACCGCTTCACGGAGGAGATCAGCGGCAGGGCCGTCAAAGAGATCGGCGACAGTTGAACCTGGGAGGTTGGGGATGGACCACTTAACCTGTGACATGGCCCGCGTGAAGTCGTCGTTGTCGACGAGCTTATGTCATAGCCAGCTTTCCCGAGATATAGTAATACGCTACCGCTAACATGAAGCCTTTGGCATGGAAACATACTCAATGTCTTCGCCGGCTTCCGCGGCGACGTGTTGCTCTAGGATCGATAGGTCGGGGCAAACGGCGGCCACCTCGCCAACATCCACCGGAGAGGCCATGATAAACCTCTTCTTGGTCGAACGCTCGTCAGGCTCCCCGGGATACGTGTTCGAGCTTAGGCTGCAACATTGTGGAGCAGGGGATGTGGATCTGGCTGGAAGGGACACCATAGGCCTCATCTAAAAACTCAGGGGAGTGGGGCGACGGTATGGGAATCGCTGGGTAACCTAAACTTTATTATCTAAGCTAGGAGGAATGGGTAGACCGACAGGGGTTGGCGGCGGCGGTGAGCTAGGGTTCATGGGGGCAGGTGGCCGGGTGGGGGATTGTGGAGGGGGGGGGGTGTTTGAGGATACGCCATGGCTACTGAAAATTTTAGTAATGGTGGGTGGAGATGGTGGTGGACGAGGGAGGGCGATGGTTCAATGCCTCGGCTCTTGCAATTTTACTATAAGGTCGGTGTTGGAGGAGTGTGGGCGATGGTTGAAGTATGAAGGCTACTAAAATTTGGGTAAAGGAATTGATGCGGGGAGGGAGTACCCAAGATCGCGCACAGTTCAATAAGAATATGCGTGTATGATAATAAGGAAAAGTGGCGGAACCGCCGATTTTTGTAACGCTCAAGGCAGGTAGTTTGTTTTTAGATTTCTAGCTAGCTGGTCTATTGCACACGATTCGTCCTAATTTTCAGAAGCAGATGTGGAATTCAGTCTAAATAAACTACCCGCCTTTAGATTGCGCAGGTGGTGATTTTACAGTGCACTTGCATCGCACACGGTTAAGCCAGTACCTCCACCCTTTGCTCGTGCTTGCGCAGTCGTGGTGATTTTACAGCGCACTTGCATCACACATGGTTGAGCCAGTACCTCCACCTTTGCTCGCGCTTGCGCAATCGTGGTGATTCATAACACACTTGCATCACACACAGTTAAGACATTATACCCGTGTCCATTGAGCGCCATTAGAGTCTTTGCAGCAAAAAAACTTTAGAGAGGGTGATACGTTCATTTTGCATCATGCTTTTATATCGATATTTATTGCATTATGGGTTGATATTACACATTATGTCACAATACTTATGGCTATTCTCTCTTATTTTACAAGGTTTATTATGAAGAGGGAGAGTGCCGGCAGCTGGAATTCTGGCTGGAAAAGGAGCAAATATTGGAAACCTATTCTGCACAGCTACAAAAATCCTGAAACTCCACGTCAGTCATTTTTGGAATTAATAAGAATTATTGAGCGAAGAAAATACCATAGGGGGCCCACACCCTAGCTAGGAGGGTGGGGGCGCGCCCCCTGTCTCCTGGGCTCCCTGGTGGCCCTCCGGTGCCCATCTTCTGCTATATGAAGCCTCTTACCCTAGAAAAAATCATAAGCAAGCTTACGGGACGAAACTCCGCCGCCACGAGGTGAAACCTTGGCGGAACCAATCTAGGGCTCCGGCGGAGCTGTTCTGCCGGGGAAACATCCCTCCGGGAGGGGGAAATCATCATCATCGTCATCACCAACGATCCTCTCATTGGGAGGGGGTCAATCTCCATCATCATCTTCACCAACACCATCTCCTCTCAAAACCCTAGTTCATCTCTTGTATCCAATCTTGTATCAAAACCACAAATTGGTACCCGTGGGTTGCTAGTAGTGTTGATTACTCCTTGTAGTTGATGCTAATTGGTTTACTTGGTGGAAGATCATATGTTCAGATCCTTAATTCATATTAATACTCCCCTGATCATGAACATGAATATGCTTTGCGATTAGTTACGTTTGTTCCTGAGGACATGGGTGAAGTCTTGCTATTAGTAGTCATGTGAATTTGGTATTTGTTCGATATTTTGATGAGATGTATGTTGTCTCTCCTCTAGCGGTGTTATGTGAACATCGACTACATGACACTTCACCATTATTTGGGCCTAGAGGAAGGCATTGGGAAGTAATAAGTAGATGATGGGTTGCTAGAGTGACAGAAGCTTAAACCCTAGTTTATGCGTTGCTTCGTAAAGGGCTGATTTGGATCCACTAGTTTCATGCTATGGTCAGGTTTACCTTAATACTTCTTTTGTAGTTGCGGATGCTTGCAATAGGGGTTAATCATAAGTGGGATGCTTTTCCAAGAAAGGGCAGTACCCAAGCACCGGTCCACTCACATATTAAATTATCAAAGTACCGAACGCGAATCATATGAGCGTGATGAAAACTAGCTTGACGATAATTCCCATGTGTCCTTGGGAGTGTTTTTATCATTATAAGAAATTGTCCAGGCTTGTCCTTTGCTACAAAAAAGATTGGGCCACCTTTCTGCACCTTATTTACTTTCTTTTCTTGTTACCCGTTACAAATTATCTTATCACAAAACTATCTGTTACCTACAATTTCAGTGCTTGCAGAGAATGCCTTACTGAAAACCGCTTGTCATTTCCTTCTGCTCCTCGTTGGGTTCGACACTCTTACTTATTGAAAGGACTACGATAGATCGCCTATACTTGTGGGTCATCAAGACTCTTTTCTGGTGCCGTTGCCGGGGAGTGAAGCACCTTTGGTGAGTGGAACTTAGTAAGGAAACATTTATATAGTGTGCTGAAATTTTCTGTCACTTGTTGCTATGGAAACTAATCCTTTGAGGGGCTTGTTCAGGGTATCTTCACCCCGACCAGTAGAGCAAAGAGTTTCTCCTCAACCTACTGAACCTATTGAAAATGTCTACTTTGAGATTCCTTCGGGTATGATAGAGAAACTGCTAGCTAATCCCTTTGCAGGAGATGGAACATTGCATTCCTATTTACACCTTATCTTTGTGGATGAAGTTTGTGGATTATTTAAGCTTGCAGGTATTCCTGATGATGTTGTTAAGAGGAAGGTCTTCCCTTTATCTTTGAAGGGAGACACATTGACATGGTATAGGCTATGTGATGATACATGATCTTGGAACTATAAATGATTGAAGTTGGAATTTCACCAGAAGTTCTATCCTATGCATCTTGTTCATCATGATTGTAATTACATATATAATTTCTGGCTTCACGAAGGAGAAAGCATCGCTCAAGCTTGGGGGAGGATTAAGTCAATGTTATATTCATGCCCCAATCATGAGCTCTCAAGAGAAATGATTATTCAAAATTTTTATGCTCGGCTTTATCTTAATGATCACACCATGCTCAGTACTTCCTGTGCTGGTTCTTATATGATGAAGACTACTGAATTCAAGTGGGATTTATTGGAAAGAATTAAACGCAACTCTGAAGATTGGGGTTCCGACGATGGTAAGGAGTCAGGTATGACACCTAAGTTTGATTGTGTTAAATCTTTTATGGATACCGATGCTTTTCGTGGATTTAGCGCTAAATATGGACTTGACTCTGAGATAGTAGCTTCTTTTTGTGAATCCTTTGCTGCTCACGTTGATCTCCCTAAGGAGAAGTGGTTTAAATATAATCCTCCCATTCAAGTAAAAGTAGTTGCACCTATTATAGTTGAAGAAAATACTATCACTTATAATGATCCTATTGTTCCTACTACTTATGTTGAGAAACCACATGTTCCTGTTAGGATAAAGGATCATGCTAAAGCTTCAACTGTTGTTCATAAGAGTAATACTAGAACTTATACACCTGCTGAGCAAATTAAAGTTGAACCTAGTATTGCTATGGTTAAAGATCTCTTGGGCGATAATATAGATGGGCATGTTATCTACTTCCGTGGTGAAACTGGTAATATTGCTAAACCAGATGCTAAGATACATAGACCTGTTGTAGGCATGCCTGTTATTTCTGTTAAAATAGGAGATCATTGTTATCATGGCTTATGTGATATGGGTGCCAGTGCTAGTGCAATACCTATTTCCCTATATAATTAAATTATGCATGATATTGCACCCTCTGAGTTAGAAGATATTGATGTTACAATTAAGCTTACAAATAGAGATACTATTAAGCCATTTTGGATTGTTAGAGATGTCGAAGTCTTGTGTGGGAAAGTTAAATATCCTGTTGATTTTCTTGTTCTTGGTTCCCCACAAGATGACTTTTTTCCCATTATATTTGGCAGACCCTTCTTGAATACTGTTAATGCTAGGATTGATTGCAAAAGGATGTTGTTACAATTGGCTTAGGGGATATGAAACATGAGTTTAATTTTGCTAAGTTTCGTAGACAACCCCGTGATAAAGAATTGCCTAGTAAGATGAAATTATTGGTCTTGCTTCTATTGCCGTACCTCCTACTAATCCGTTAGAACAATATTTGCTAGACCATTAACATGATTTGTTTATGAATGAAAGAAGGGAAATAGATGAAGTATTCCTTCAACAGGGTCCTATTCTGCAACACAACTTACCTGTTGAAATCCTAGGGGATCCACCTCCACCCAAGGGTGATCCCGTGTTTGAGCTCAAACCTTTACCTAATAATCTTAAATATGCTTATCTTGATGAAAAGAAAATATATCCTGTTATTATTAGTGCTAACCTTTCAGAGCAAGAAGAGGAAAGATTATTGAAAACTTTGAAGAAGCACCGTGCTGCTATTGGATATACTCTGGATGATCGTAAGGGCATTAGTCCCACTCTATGCCAACACAAAATAAAATTGGAGAAAGATGCCAAACCAGTTAGAGATCCTCAACGACGGTTAAATCCTAAGATGAAAGAAGTGGTAAGAAAGGAGATACTAAAGCTACTTGAGGCAGGTATAATATATCCTGTTGCTGATACTGATTGGGTAAGCCCTGTCCATTGCGTACCTAAAAACACTACAAAAAAGACACATCCATGAATTTTGGGCCGAACGATATTTTTTCTGTCATACATATGACACTGACAAAACCCGGTATCATCATAGATGTGGTGGGCTCCTACTTCTGTGACAAAAAATCATGACAGAAAATGGGCTTTTCGTCCTGGGCGGGCCGGAGACGCAGCTGCATGACATTCTTTGGGCCGTCCATGACGGAAAAACCCATGGTAGAAGCGAGGGGGAGGAAAATTTCGGGGAGTTGCCGGTTACGGTGGGAGGTCGGGGGCGGAGCGATGCGCGTTTCTCTCGTATAGGTACGCGCGTGTGTGCGAGGCGTTGGCTCTACTAAACCCGAGCGAGGCGTTGGGCTGTAACTGAACCCGAGCGATTGCACTACAAGCTACGCGTTACTGAACCGGAGCGATCGATCGATGGCTGTTAACTGAACCCGATGGAGCGATTCCTTCGCTACTGCTGCTAACTAAAGCCGATAGATTGGATGAACAATGAGTGTTGCGGGGGGGTTTGGATGAACAGTGAGCGGTGGCATTGCCTCTGGATGAACAGGAGCCCGTGGTGTGGAGGGCTAGATGAATAGTAGACGGTGGAGGGGTGGCCGTGGAGGGGTGGTTGAACATGACCCCGTGGTGTGGAGGGCTGGATGAACAGTAGACGGTGGAGGGCTGGATGAACAGTTGACGGTGGAGGGCTGGTTGAACAGTAGCCGGTGGAGTAGTGCGCGGTGGAGGCTAGATGAACAGGAGCCCGTAGAGGCTGGAGGAGGTCGACGGTAGCCCATGGAGGTTGGAGGAGGTCGACGGTGGAGATGAACAGTATCCCGTGGAGTCCCGTTTTGCGGTACGCCACACCCCTCCCGATGAACAGGACCCCCGTTTCGACCGTAGCGCTCCAACACAAGTCCGTTTCATCCGTTTTGCGGTACACCACACCCCTCCTGATCAACAGGACCCCTGTTTCGACCGTAGGAGGTCCGTTTCGTTTGTTTTGCGGTACGCCACACCCCTCCCGATCAACAGGACCCCCGTTTCAACCGTAGGAGGTCTGTTTCCTCCGTTTTGCGGTACGCCACACCCCTCTCGATCAACAGGACCCCGTTCCGAATGTAGGAGGTCCATTTTCTCCATTGTGCGGTACGCCAGGCCTCGTTTCCATCGCCTGTTCCGTCCAAGCCGGTTGGCTCCCACGCGTTCCGTTGCCTCCCAATGAACACGACGCATTCCGTTGCCTCCCCATGAACACGACGCATTCTGTTGCCTCCCCATGAACACGACGACGACTCTGTTTCTCTGTTCCGACCCAGCCATGTACGTATGCGCGAGTAGGTGTTTGAGACCCCGCCCGTATGTATGTACGTGGCCGTATTTTATTTCTTGCACCCTGGCCGCTGTACGTACATGTACATGCTACGTGCGCGCCTCTACTACGACACGTGCTCGCCTCTAGATCAACCAGTATGTACGTACACGTTCGCGACCAGGATGACAACACTACGTACGCTTCGACCAGGTGGGTCCCGACTGTCAGGCCCTTCCGTGCCTGCGAAGATGTAGCTGGTGGGTCCCAGCAGTCAGGGGGGCGAATCGTCTTTTTTTTGTTTTTTTGCCCGGACGCACTTCCTTGCGTGCGAAGGTGTAGCTGGTGGGTCCCAGCAGTCAGGGGGAAACATTTTTTTCACGAAATACGGTGGCCCGTCCGGTGGGTCCCCGCTGTTAGGTGGAGGAATAATTATTTTGCGCGTAATAAGGAGGCACTTCCTTGCTGCGGCCGTGGACCCAGCTGTCAGCCTCTCCACGTACAGTCCACGTCTGATGGAAGCCATTCCTTGACCACGTTAACCACGCCGCACCGAGAGCACCAGGGCGGTGGACGACGGCGAGGCCTAGGAAGGGGACGACACGGAGCCGAGGAAGACACGGCACTGGATGCCCACACGTAGAGGAGTACGAGAGTTCACTGGTTCATTGCGGTGTGAGGCTGCCGTCGCCGCAGAATAACAGGAGCTGTGGGTGAGTAGAGGGATGGCCTGGCCAGCGGTGGGAGTAGTAGGGGGCGGTGAGGCCTCCGCCGCATCGCAGCCGACCACGGGAGGCAGGAGCACGAGGTACGACCGGCGCTGGTTTGGGCGGCTGGAGCAAGAAGACCAGTGGTTGAAGAAGCACTACGGCCGTTGGATGGACATCGTACGGTCACTGGAGCTAGAATCGTGCATATTGACTAAGTTCACAAACCCCTCCGTCCCCGTCAACTTAGTAGGCCCACAAGTCAGCCTGCCACTATACTGGGTCCCAGCTAACAGGGGGAGTATTCATTTTTTTGTGCATAATAAGGAGGCACTTCCTTGCGTACGAAGATATAGCTGGTGGGTCCGAGGTGTCAGCGGCGGTAACGTTTTTTTCACGAAATACTGAGGCCTTTTCGGTGGGTCCCCGATGTCAGGTGGAGGAATCATTACTTTGCGCGTAATAAGGAGGCATTTCCTTGCGTGCGGCCGTGGACCCAACTGTCGGCCTCTCCACGTACAGTCCACTTCGGATGCATGTCGGTCGTTGACCACGTTGACCAGGCCACGCCGAGAGCACCAGGGAGATGGACGACGGTGAGGCCTAGGAAGGGAACGACACGGTGGTAGGGAAGACTCAGCAGTTGTTTCCCACGTGGAGGGGAGTACGACTGAACGAGGGTTTACTGGTTCGTCTGCCCTCGCCGGAGAATAACAGCAGGTGTGGGTGAGTAGAGGGATGGCTAGGCTAGTGCTACCTCTTGAGCACTGCGTTGGATTTCCCCGAATAGGAGAGGATGATGCAGCAAAGTAGCGTAAGTATTTCCCTCAGTTTTTGAGAACCAAGGTATCAATCCAGTAGGAGACCACGCACAAGTCCCTTGTACCTACACAGAACGATAGCTACTCGCAACCAACGCGATTAGGGGTTGTCAATCCCTTCACGGTCACTTACGGGAGTGAGACCTGATAGAGATGATAAATAGTATTTTTGGTATTTTGATAGATAGATGCAAAGTGAAAAGTAAAAGGCAAAGTAAAAACAAAGCAAGTAATAAATTAATAGAGATTGATATGATGAGAATAGACCCGGGGGCCATAGGTTTCACTAGTGGCTTCTCTCAAGAGCATAGATATTCTACGGTGGGTGAACAAATTAATGTTGAGCAATTGACAGAATTGAGCCTAGTTATGAGCATATCTAGAGAATGATCATGTATATAGGCATCACGTCCGAGACAAGTAGATCGAAACGATTCTGCATCTACTACTATTACTCCACTCATCAACCGCTATCCAGCATGCATCTAGAGTATTAAGTTAAAAACAGAGTAACGCCTTAAGCAAGATGACATGATGTAGAGGGATAAATTCATGCAATATGATAAAAAACCCATCTTGTTATCCTCGATGGCAACAATATAATACATGCCTTGCTGCCCCTGCTGTCACTAGGAAAGGACACCGCAAGATTGAACCCGAAAGCTAAGCACTTCTCCCATTGCAAGAACTACCAATCTAGTTGGCCAAACCAAAAGGATAATTCGAAGAGACTTGCAAAGATAACTCAATCATACATAAAAGAATTCAGAGAAGATTCAAATATTGTTCATAGGTAAGCTGGATCATAAACCCACAATTCATCGGCCTTAACAAACACACCGCAAAAAGAAGAAGATTACATCGAATAGATCTCCACGAGAGAGGGGAGAACATTGTATCTTCATGCGTCTTCTTGAGGTAGTTCACTCGGGCACTCGCGTCCATTTTAATGCGCTCTTATAGTGGTAGAGGAAGAATGTCCAATGAGGACAACGGGTTGAAACCCTAGACGACCTCGAAAGGGGACTTGCCGGTAGTTGAATGTCTTGCTCGGTTGTAGGCGTACTCGGCAATAGATAGACGCTCCTCCCACTCCTTGATGTTCCTCTTGATCAACACGCATAGTAGAGTGAAGAGTGTTTGGTTCGTCACTTCTGTTTGGCCGTTGGTTTGTGGGTGGTATGCCGTGGAGGATAGTAGCTTGATTCTGAGCTTGGCGCATAAGGTCTTCCAAAAGTAACTCAAGAACTCGACGTCGTGATCCGAGACAATCGTCTTTGGCACTCCATGTAGGCGCAAGATTTCTCTACAAAAAAGATTTGCAACATGTGAAGCATCGTCTATCTTGTTGCATGGAATGAAATGTGCAATTTTAGAGAATCGGTCCACAACAACAAACATGGGATCTTTTCCATTTCTAGTCCTAGGCAAATGAAGCAGAAAGTCCATACTAATATCTTCCCATGGGTGATATGGAATTGGAAGGGGTGTATATAGACCATGATATTGAGCTTTGGACTTAGCTTTGTGACATGTCGAACATCAGTTGGTGAAGCGTGAGACGTCACAGAACATCTTGGGCCAAAAATAGTTCTTGGAGAGTGTGGCGAATGTCTTGTCGTACCGGGTGCTTCGGAAAAACCCATTGGCATAACAAGCCATTCATATAAATCAAATTTGGTCTTAAATGCAGTTTTCCATTCATCACCTTCTTGTATGCGGATTTGGTAATACCCACTCTTAAGATCAATATTAGAGAAAATGGTGGCTCCGCTAAGCTCATCTAGCATACCATCTAAGCGGGGAATGGGATAACGGTATCTAACGGTGATAGCATTGATAGTACGGCAATCAGAACACATTCGATATGTGCCATCTTTCTTAGGAACAAAGGATTACTGGTACGACACATGGGCTCAAGCTCTCTCATACATGGCCATTGTCGATGAGTTGTTGTACTTGTCGTTGGATCTCCTTGGTTTCCTCGGGGTTGACGCGGTAGGGTGCAATGTTAGGAAGGGGTGTGCTCTAGGTATGAGGTCGATTCAGTGTTCGATGCCTCGTAGGGGTGGTAGCCCTAGAGGTAGCTCGTCGGGGAAAACGTCTTGGAATTCCTGCAAAAGATAAGACAACACTAGAGGTAGATTGTGTGAGGTGTTAGTTGTAGTTGCCTCATCCTTGCACAAGAGGACATAGTGCATAAAACTTGATGGGTTCACGCACACTTCTCTCATCTCATGTTTGGTAGCAAATAGGACTAAGTTTTTCTTGTCGCTCATCGTGGAGGCACTCTATTTTGGCTTGTGGCGCTCACTCTCTTTTTGGTGGTTCACTCGCTCACTATTCTCTCCATGATGGGTGTGTCGGATTTCGGGTTCCGCAAACCCTTGAGAGGTTCGAACTCTGGGGTGCGTGCGGAGATCTCAACCTACCCATCCTGCCAACTCGCAAAACCTCACAGCCTAGCGCGTCGAGCTCGAAGGGAAAGAAAGACACGACAGTTTACCCAGGCTCGGGCCACCTTGCAGTGTAAAATCCTACTCTTGCTCTGTGGTGGATTTGCCTTGAGGGGCTGAGGAAGAACTAGTACAGTGGTGAACAGCCTCAAGAGGCGTGTTCTTGAGATCGGATGAGCTAGTGAGGTGGTGAGGGTGGAATGGCTTCGATCCTTCTATCTCGTCCCCCCTCCATCGTGGTGGCTAGGTCCTATTTATAGTGGCCTTGGTCCTCTTCCCAAATGTAGGCGGGAAGGGATCCCACAACGGCCAAATTTGAAGGGAGACAACAAGTACATCCTATGCTGACTAAAGTGGTCTTCGCCTGCAAAATCCTCTGGTCGTGATGCTATGGTGGGCTCGGCGATGACCTCCGTCCTGCCGTCCTAGCGGTCTTGGTCTTGTTGTACCAAAATGGAAACCTTTGGCCAATTCCTCAGGACTCCGCGCCAGCTGCTTGCCTCCTTTGCACCAAAGAGGAAACTGGTACTCTAAACCCGCTGGCACCCGCCTGGCCTTGTTCGTCATGGATCACGTCAGCTGAGCCTCGCGAGGTGCACCTTGCATAGAAATATACGCTCTTCAGAAGCCAGCTTGGGGAGGCCAACCCCCTTGGAGGTCTTGGTGTCGTCCGCCTCACGAGGCTTGGCCCCTCATGAGGGTCTTGAGTTGTTGATGATGAAATTGGGCCATACCAGGCATTCGATGGAGCCATGCCGTGGGCTGCATGCAGGCAAGTCTGGGTACCCCCGTATCCAGAACTCCGACAGTAGCCCCCAAGCCCAAGGCGTGATCGGACTTGGCTTGTAGGCGAAGCCAAAGGGCAAGTGTGGAGCGTCACGTGGACGACACGTGGCAATTGATGGGATGTGGGCGTCTCCACTTCCTCATGCTGCCTTAAAATCCATACGATTTGACGAGTCGATGCTGCATGCAGAAGAACGTCATTGTGCGAGATCATGGAGGCCAGCGGTATGCCTCCCTCCCGCTATAAATGAGGGGAGGAGCGGAGCCCCCTTCGCTCATCTCTTCCTCCGTCTTCTCGCTGCTCGTCCCTCCTTGTTCTCCACCTTTCCGTTGCATCCATGGCGCCGATGAGGAGATTCTCAGCTGTCGAGAAGGGCAGGGCTCCTAAAGAGGGACCAGCTTCGCCACCACCCAAGAGGGGCCGCGATCGTCCCCGCAAGTACATCGCAACCCCGGCGGCGGCCCCCAGGGGGCACTGGCGCGTTTCTCCAGGGGACGGCGTCTCCCTTGGTGCTCGTGGTGGAGCTTCTTCTTGCTGCGGGGGCCACCGACCATGGGGCAGACCCCGCGAAGAGGGGAGGCGCGCCATGGTCGCTCTCCCTCCTCGGCCGTGCTTCTCCTCAACTGATGTGCTCCTAGAGTTCATGGTGTGGTCGGAGAGGCCCGCCAGCACCTCGTTCCGGCTTCTGCGCTTCTTCACCGGCGAGTTGCCGACCTCGGGGCTCGACGGCCTCTGGCTGCAGGCCGACAGCTGCTGCAGCAGGGCCTCGTGGGTGGGGACTGAGGTCGCCGTCCTGGGGAGCGTGGTTCTGACCCGCGGCTGGTAGGCATTTGCCCACGCATGAGGCCTAAGCGGGAGGTGCAACCTCCACTTCAAGTACGACGGCCTTGCGACCCTCTTCGTGAGGGTATTCAGGGAAGACGTCCGCCGCCCAAGGTGCTGCCCAGAAGATGGCAGCAATGATGAGCTTGGCCTTGACGTCGGCCACGCCGGCGACAAGGGTGAGCTTGGCCTTGAAGACATCCACACTTCCTCCCACATCGGCAGCTCTTCCTCGGACGAGATCTCGAGCAGCGGCGGCTACGATCAACCTCTGCGTCGCCGAGCCCGGATCGAGGGAGGTGACGGATCGTCTCGCCGCCATGCCCGAGTGAAGCAGGAGGAAGGCCTAGTCTGAGTTCAGGGTTGTGAACTTGGCCTCAAGACCAGCTGCGGCCTGGTGAGCCGCTTTTGTTTAACCTTTCCTTTCTTCTGCAAATTGAAAAAGAAGTAGGGTGCCCCACCGGGGTGTGTAATGAACTATGGTAGTTATGCCCCTTTATGCTATGCTTATTATCTTAATGTTGTGCTGTAATGTTTGTACTCTGTGTAGGCAAGGGCAGGGTAACTTAGCTTGACATGCTTGCGGCAGCTTCTTACTTCGCGAGGGTGCAACCCTTAATGCCCGACAGAGCCCCTCTTCCTGATGACTCAGGGGTCATCGATCTCGGGAGGTGCTGGAGGCCTCGGGAGGCACCGTAGACCTGCCGTGGAGCTGTTAGAGGAGAAGAAACCTTAACGGGCACCTCATTCTTCCTTGCACGAGCCCCTGCCATAGGTTTAGCTGTGGCTTAATGCACCATGTCGCGCTGCCCGAGGGGCACGGACATGAAGGGGCGCTGGTGCCCATGAGCTTGATCGAGGGCTCTTCGCGAGGATTGTAAAGCTGAAGCATTGGGCATCAGGGTTCGGCGAGGTGTGCTTGTGCGAGGGCGGGCCCATGCCCACGCACCTGCCTAGTCCCCACGCGCGAGGCGCGCGAGGAAGAGCAACGGTAGTCATCTTGCACTTGACATTCCTATTTGGTAGCTTGATGCACTAGCTCAATGAGGTTGGAGTAGGGTTGGAAATCGGCAATCTTCTTGATGGGATGATTGAGGCCATTCAAGAAACGGCCCATAGTTTGCTCATCATCTTCCGTGACATTGGCTCTTATCATGGAAATCTCCATTTCCTTGTAGTATTCTTCAACGCTCTTTGTTCCTTGCTTGAGGAGTTGGAGTTTCTTGAAGATGTAGTGGTTGTAGTATGTTGGCAAAAAACATGCTCTCATGACATCCTTCATTTGATCACATGTGGTGATTGGTGGTTCACGTCTTGCCTCTCGGTGTTCAAGGACTTGTTGCCACCATATGAGCACGTAGTCTTGGATTTCAAGGGATGCCATGGAAATCTTCTTCTCTTCCTCATAGTTGTGCAAACAAAGATCTTGTTGACCTTCAATGACCATGATAGGTATTCTTCGGGATCGCTGCTTCCGGTAAACTTGGGCATGGTGAACTTGAGCTTGACATAGCGTTGCTCTTCATTGTATTGGGATCGGGGATGATGGTGACACCCTTGACGTGGAGGGGTGTCAACCTCATGTTGCTCTTGACGAACTTGAGGTTCTTGTCGAGCTTGTGGGACTTGTCGATGTACTCTTGCTTGATAGTTCCTCTCTTGGACTTCTTCGCGATGCGCTTCTTGTTACTCACGAGTATGCCGGTTGCGCGTGGCTATGACTCGACTTGATTCTCGGAGGGCATGTTGCGCCTCAAGTGCTTGAGCTTCACGAAGTTGTTGTTATTGACGTTGTGCTTCGGCATCATGTGCGTCTTGGTGTAGTCGCGCTCGCTCTTCCTCTCCTTGTTGGTGTTGGCGTGGCCTTTCTTGTGCTTGCGCTAAGTTATCTTGATTTTGACGATGTCGATGCTCTTGCGCTAGACGTTGTTCTTGAGAATCGATGCCGTGTAGAGGATTGCAATTTGCTTTATGGTCTTGGCACATGGCTCAACATAGCGTGTTTCATGTAGGGGTACTTAAATCGTAGATGGTGTCATCGGAGTGTCGACTTGAGCGGCTCCGTCATGAGTAGGACGAATGGTAGAAGAGCGGTTTACCAAAAAGGCACGAATCTCGTCCATTCTTGCATTGTTCTCTTATTTGTGTGCATCGAGCTTGTTGTCAAAGTAGTCTCTTGTTCATTGCTCGGAGAGTCGCAAGTCGGTGGCGAGGTTGTCCATGCAGTCACTCATTGCTTGTTGTCCTTGATGCAAAGCTCGTTGTGCACCAAAGAGGTGGCTCTTGGTAACATAGGATGATATGTCCATGTATTGCTCGATGAAGAGTGGGTTGGTAGAAGAACTTGGCATATCCATCATTCCAAGCAAATATGTGAGTGGGAGAAAGAGAAGAACTTATACCAAACGTACCTTGACCGATGTTGGAGATGGATCAATGATCACTCAAATGTATAACAAGGAAATAGCACAATTGGTACCAATTCTTGTTGGTTCTCACACCTACACAAGTAAAAGCTTATAGTGGAGCTCGGTTAGGATGGTGGAACAAAATTTTATGCAATTGCTAGTGAGACTCCAAGATGTTGAAAAAGATTCGCAAATTTACAAATGCAACAAGTAGACCAAGCAAGTAGTGGTACACGGAAACACACACGCAAATAGACAAATGGGGTTGTGTAAACCAAAAATGAGCGGAAAATGTGGAATCCACAAAAAATGTTCTTGTTGCACAACACTAGAGAGACGCTAGCACTGTCGAATTTCGGGTTCCGGCAGACCCTCTAGATTCGAACACTGGGGTGCGCGCGGACATTTCGCCCTCTGCCTACCTGCACCTCACCGCCTCGCTATGATCTAAGCAATCAAAGGAACAACACAAGAGACACAGAGTTTATACTGGTTCAGGCCACCATTGTGGTGTAATACCCTACTCCAGTGTGTGGTGTGGTGGATTGCCTCTTGGGCTGATGATGAACAATACAAGGAAGAACAGCCTCGCGAGGGTCTGTTCTTGGCTGGTGCGATGAACTACTAGGGGGAGTTCAGTCGCTCTCTCTGGTGAGGGTCCGATCTCCGATCCGATCCCTCTACCTTGTGGGTGGCTAGTCCTATTTATAGGTAAAGGCCCTGGGCCTCTTCCCAAATATTGAGCGGGAAGGGCGCCAACAATTGGCCATTTTGAAGGGGAACATCTAGTACACTTATCCAGACTAAAGTTGGTCCTCGCCTGCCAAAAGCTCTGGTGGTGACGCCGGCTTGGGCTCCACGATGACCTCACTCCTGCCGTTGCGACGGTCTTGGTCTTGTTGCACCGAAATGGATGCCTTTGCTTGATGCTCTCGCCTGCGCTTGCTCCCTTTTCACCAAAGAGGAAAGAAGGACATTGCGCGGGCTGGCGCCCGCCTGGCGCCCTTGGCCGTCATGGCTTGTGTCATGGGCACCTCGTGAGGTACCCCGCCTTGATCTCTCCGCTTGCTCGCGAGCCAGCCTGACGAGGCCGTGCCTGAGGAGGCCTCCTGTCGTCTGCCCCTCGAGGCTTGGCCCCTCGCGAGGGTCTTGAGGTCGTGCTGATGAAGATGGGCCATGCTGGGCCGCCCCTTGAGCCACGCCGCAGGCTGCAGGCAGGCAAGTTTAGGGACCCCCGTTCCGAGAACACCGACAGTAGCCCCCGGGCCCAAGGCGTGCTAGGGCTTGGCTGAGCAGAGAGGCGAAGGTTCAAGTGCGAAAAGCCACGGGCGCCGCGTGGCGGTTGATTGGACGTGGGCGGCTCCGCTCCCCACGACGCCTCGGCAACTACACGAACTGACAAGTCCATGCATGCAAAAACTGGTCATGATTACCTGCGATCATGGAAGCCGGCGGTTGGCCTCCCCTGGCTATAAGTACGAAACGGCGCGAGCCATTCCAGTTCATCTTCCTCTGCTACTTCTCCTCTTCTTCATCTTCGCCACTGCTCCGCCTTGCCACAATGGCTCTGATACGCCGGTTCTCTGCAGAAGAGAAGGGAAAGGCCCCCTGAGAGGGTCCTGACCCGCTTCCGCCAAAGAAGCGGTTGGTCCTCTGCCGCCGAGATGAGGGCGCGTGGCAGGAGGTGTCGAGGCCTTGGTGCGAGCAGCCGCCGCCAGGGTTTCCGCTGCCCTTGTACGCCCACCTTGAGGGCCCTGCAGGAGCTGATACCGAGCGCCATGGACGACGCCGCCGTCGGCACCGGCGGGTCACGGCGGTGCGTGTTGTCCCTCCTGGAGTTCACGCTGAAGGCTCCTCCCGAGAGTTTGTGCTCCATGCCGCCATGCCTCCTGGATCTTGGATTCGCCTTCCTCCTTCCTTCGCCTTCAAGATTCCGCCGAGGGGGCCTTTCAGGCTCTGGCTGGACTCCTGCGATCGATGTGGATGTCGAGGTCGTCGCTCCAGGTAAGGTCTTCATGACCCGGGGCTGGGGCGAGATCGCCCGGGTTTGCAGGACGAGGGGCGCCCGAGTGATCCACCTGGAGTTCGATGGCGCTTCCATGATGCTCTTCAAGGTCTTCGACGAAGATGGGCGTCGGCTGGAGTGCTGTCCCAGAGGCAGCGGCAGAAGCCCCGGAGCGGCAGGGACCAGGCCTGCCGTCGCACGTTCTTCGAGCAGCTCCTCAAGTGGCGGGGGCGCCGGAGGATCCAGCGACTCCGCCGAGCTCTTCGCGACCCCGGAGACGAGCGACGACAGCTATGAGCCCCCAAGCCTGTGCCGCTCTCGGAGCAGGACATGCTCATTAGGTCGCCGCCGTCTCTAATCTGGATGAGGTTGGTGCCGGTGCTTGACGGCCAACTGTTCATGATGGCGTCTGCCGCGATGGTTCCTGTAGTTAGGACTCCTTAGGATACGCGTCTTTTCTCCCTGTGAGGAGCCAAGAACACACCTCGTGGGGGCTTGTAAGGTGTCTGTAGCTCCGTTTGTCAATATGATCCTTATCGTGAAGCAGTGCGAGATGCTTATTCCGTCTTAGCCTAGTTTCTTCCTTTCGAACCTCACGAGGGCTTGGTGCTCTGCGCCGACAGGTCCCGGTCCCAAGGCGACTTCAGCCGTCGCTGGTATGCCAGGTCGCGATGCCGTGGTCAAGGCCAGGAGGTGAGCGGCCTGGGGTCTAGTAAGAGCCCCTGAGTCGTGATGCTCAGGAGGTCCCCTTTAGCGCTCAAGCAGCTATCGTTCGGTGAGAAAGGAATGCGACGTTGCTAACACGGGATTGCATTGGATGCGGTGACGGTGCTGTGATAGCTAGTGTTTCCGAAGGGTGACTTATCTCGAGAGTCAGGGACGCTTCCTGGTGCGGCGCTAGGTCCGTGCATTGGCCAGCGAGGGGTTGCCTGGCGAGGTCCCCGCGTGCCTCTTCCCTCTCGCCTCTGCTCCCCTTTCTACTCCACGTCCTTGGGTCCCGGCCCTCGAGCGGGTCTCAGCCGTCGCTGGTTTGCCAGGTCGCGATGCCGTGGACAAAGCCATAGGGTGAGGGCTGGAGAGCCAGTAGGAGCCCTGAGTCGCGATGCTCAGGTACCCCCCTTTAACGTGCAAGCGGTTTGCGCGGACGAGAGTGAAGAGGACGCCGTGAGGGCCTCGCCTGGCGCCGCTCCTTGAAGGGATCCTGCAGGCCCACCACAAAAAGAGCAAAAGTCCGCTATGACAGGCGGTGGTCAGCCGTTAGTTGCTTTGGAGAGGCGACGAGGCACTAAAGGCCTGACGAGGTGTATCGGGGCACCCGTGAGCTGCCGCAGGACTCATGGGGCCCTACCCCAGGGCGGGTTGCGCCTGGCACTGGGACTTAACTTGTGATGTGTTCCTGCAAATTTGGCTAGATGCCGATGCTCTACGTCCTCGGGTCCCGGCCCTTGAGCGAGTCTCAGCCGTCGCTGGTTTTCCAGGGCGTGATGCCGTGTACAAAGCCAGAGGGTGAGGGCTGGAGAGCCAGTAGGAGCCCTGAGTCATGATGCTCAGGTACCCCCCCTTTAACGCGCAAGCTTGGTTAGATGTCGACGCTCTACGTCCTCGGGTCCCGGCCCTCGAGCGAGTCTCAGCCGTCGCTGGTTTGCCAGGGCGTGATGCCGTGGACAAAGCCAGAGGGTGAGGGCTGGAGAGCCAGTAGGAGCCCTGAGTCGCGATGCTCGGGTACCCCCCGTTTAACGCGCAAGCGGCCGACATGAAGGAAGAAGAGGTGCCACGGACAGGCACCAAATAACAAAGCATGATGGGTCGAATGCATGGCCCGAAAATAAACACAAGAGGGGTACACGCCGTTGGGTCTGACCCGAGCGACTTGGGGATGATGCAGCCCGAGGGGCGCCCCCAACAAGGTAAGCTAATGTAACGCCCCAGATTCGATGCGCCAGGTATCTGCCAGTTATTTGTCGGCGTTGCCATGTCATTTGCTTGCATGTTCCATTTTGTCATGTCATCATGTGCATTTAATTTTGCATACGAGTTTGTTTCTTGCATCCGAGCATTTTCCCCATTGTCCGTTTTACAATCCGGCACTCCTATGTCCTCCGGCGTCCCCCCTTTTGCCTCTTGTTGTGAGCAGGTGTTAAACTTTCTCGGAATGGCCCGAGGTTTGCCAAGTGGCCTTGGTATACCACCGGTAGACCGCCTGTCAAGTTTCGTGCCATTTTGGAGTTCGTTTGATACTCCAACAGTTAACCGCGTAGCCCATAAAACCCCCTTCTCTTCGCATCCCAGCCCACTTCACCACAGCCCATGAGCCCATCCAAACCCCCTCCACGCTCTCGGTCGTTCGATCACAATCATGTGGGCAAAAACCGCACCCCATTTGGACTCTCCTAGCTCCCAGAATCTATAAATATGTGCCCCTCCCCGAAATCTCGCGTAGATGAAACCCTAGCAAACTCCTCCCCGTGCCGCCGGACGCGTCCGCGTCGCGCTGGACATGTCCACCGCCGCTGCCACATCACTCCGACCAATCGGGTCGCGCCACCTCACCCTAGTGGCCGCTCCCGACCAAAGGGAGCGCACCACGTCGCCCTCGCCCGCGCCCTCTCTCTCCTCCGCCGCCCGCGGCCCACCGGGCCCGCCTCCGGCCCCCCTAGCCCGTTCCGCCCGCCGCCGAGCCGCGCCTCGCGCCGCCGCGTGCCCGAGCCGACCGTTCGCCGCTCCGCTGCCCGTCCGCCCACCGCCGGGTCCCGTCCCCGCAGCCTCGCACCTCACCGCCGGCCGCCGCCACCGCGCCCTCGCCGCACCGCCGCCGCTCGGCGTCCGACCCCAGGTCGCGCCGCCCCTCGCCACATCTCTCTCTCTCTCTCTCTCTCTCTCTCTCTATCTCCTCGCCTGGCCTCACACTCTCTCTCCTGCAGACCCCACCGGCCTTGGAGCTCCTCGCCGGAGCAGCCTCCCCGAGCTCCACCGGCGCGCGCCCCCGCCGCTCCTTGGCGCGGCTCCGGCCAGATCCGTCGACCCCGCGCCCAGGTCCGGCCTTCCCCAGCTCCGGCCGCCTTGTAGCCCCAACTTCGGGTAGCTCCCCGACGAGATCCACCGCCACCTCGCCCGCGTTGACTTTTCCATCGAGGTCGATTTTCTGCCAAGTCCCTGTAATTTTGCATATTCTGGAGCCCTGTTCAACATGCCATAACTCTTTCACCGTAGCTCCGTTTTGCATGCATTATATATCAAAATGTTCATCATGGGATGCTCTCCACTTTGTTACATTGTGCCATCTTTGTTTGAGGTTATCTTGACGCCATAATCATCATTGCAAGAGTGCTATATGATTTTAACCTGCTAAAACTGTTATAACTTGATGATTTGTCTTTTTCGTTGCATTTTGTGTGTGCATCCTATGAGCATGAGCTCTACATGTGTTTTGAACTATGCCATGCCTTCTTTACAGGGGTGCTTGTCCATGTATTTTTGTGAGTCTTTAAGTGAGTGCATCAAGCTTGTTAAGTAGGGTACTTGCTGTTTCTGTTTTGCTAGGCTGAATATGTTATTTTTTGATGCTATGTAAACCTGCTGCTACAAGTCATTCTATGCATAATCTGGAGATGTTCACTAAAGATATTTTGTTATACATGTCTTTCTCTATCCATCCATACCCCTGGTTGCATTTATAGCCTGCTGTAGCTTGTTTCAATCTTGCTCTCAAATTGCTAAATAATGTTGTTGTCAGCCTGTTAACATTAAGTTCAGTTGTGCCATGTGTTTTTCTAGTGATCCATGCACCCTATGAACTTGCTCTTGTCATGCTTAGCTTCATAAACATGTATTCTTACTATTAGTCACCTTGTCATGCCATTTCTTGCTCTTAGGTGAGTGGTACAAGCTCACCAACATGCCTACTTATCGTTGTTCCTGCCATGTTTGAATCTGTCATATCATTTGCCATGTTTACATGGGTGCCATCATATCTTCTGATCCTTTTTGGCTCATGGTCAGTAAAGGACTTTTGTTCTATGAAATATGTAGATTCATTCCATGCCTTTGTTTGCCATGTTAAGTTCATGTAACATGTTTTTTGATAGCTCTAAACATTGCAACCTGATGTTATTTCTGCAAAGTCTGAAACTGTTACTATATGCAATCTTGCCATGTGTTTTGGAGCATGTTCTAGTGATTTCTGGAGATATCTTAGTGTTCATGTTTTGTTATGCTTTACTTGTACATCATGTCCATGCCTTTTTTTATGTTTAGGTGTTGTAGCATGTTGTTTTGGTGCTTGCAATATGCCTAGTTGCTGTTTTGGACAACTTGTCCTTTAAACTTGTATAGAGTGTATGTGTTGACCCGTTGCTCCGTTTTGAGTGTGCTTTATATGAAACTTGCTTGATTTTGCATGTAGCTTCATATTATCATGTTGCATCCATGTTTTGAGAGTGTTTGCTTGATATTTGTATGCATTTTGCATCAATGTCATGTTTAACTTCCTTTGCTCATATCTTTTAGGCCGTAGGTCCGAATTAAATCAACTTTATATGTAACTTGACTAGAATTTCATGTAGATCCTCTTGGTGCTCTTTAACTTGCTGTTTAACAACTTGAACATAAGGTTTATTCAGATCTGAACCAATTTCGAAATTTGCACATGAGGACTTACCGGAATTGTTCTATGTTGTTTTCGGCCTCATTTAAACTTGCTTTGATGTGTTGCTCTTGTTTGCATCATCTCTTGCCATGAGTAGCTCCATGTAGCTTTGTCATGCAGCATGCTTGTTATGCATCATGTCTTGTCTATGTGTGGTGTGTTTACCTTGTTGTGTGCTTCTTCTCGATAGTACCTGTTTCGTTGCGATCGTGAGGATTCGTTCGTTTACGCTTGGTTACTCTTCGTGGCTTCATCTTCTTCATGGACTCGTTCTTCTTCCTTGCGAGATTTCAGGCAAGATGACTGCTACCCTGGATCTAACTACTATCATTGCTATGCTAGTTGCTTCGTTCTATCGCTTTGCTGCGCTACCTATCTTTTGCTCTTCAAGCCTCCCAAATTGCCATGTCAGCCTCTAACCTTTTCACCCTGCCTAGCAAACCGTTGCTTGGCTATCTTACCGCTTTGCTCAGCCCTCTTATAGCGTTGCTAGTTGCAGGTGAAGTTGAAGATTGCTCCATGGTGGACATGATTATGTTGGGATATCACAATATCTCTTATATTATTAATGCATCTATATACTTGGTAAAGGGTGGAAGGCTCGGCCTTATGCCTGGTGTTTTGTTCCACTCTTGCCGCCCTAGTTTTCGTCATATCGGTATTATGTTCCCGGATTTTGCGTCCCTAATGCGGTTGGGTGACTTATGGGACCCCCTTGACAGTTCGCTTTGAATAAAACTCCTCCAGCAAGGCCCAACCTTGGTTTTACCATTTGCCTCACCACCACCTACATTTCCCTTGGGAGTAATTAACCCGAGGGTCATCTTTGTTTTAGCCCCCCCGGGCCAATGCTTGTCTAAGTGTTGGTCTGAACCGAGTAGACTGCGGGGCCCCCTCGGGGAAACTTGAGGTCTGGTTTTACTCGTAGGATGTCTCATCCGGTGTTGCCCTGAGAACGAGATATGTGGAGCTCCTATCGGGATTGTCGGCGCATCAGGTGGCTTTGCTGGTCTTGTTTTACCATTGTCGAAATGTCTTGTAAACTGGGATTCTGAGTCTGATCGGGTCTTCCTGGGAGAAGGTATATCCTTCGTTGTTCGCGAGAGATTATCATGGGCTAAGTTGGGACACCCCTGCAGGGTATAATCTTTCGAAAGCCGTGCATGTGGTTATGTGGCAGATGGGAATTTGTTAATGTTCGGTTGTAGATAACTTGACACCAGATCTGAATTAAAAACGCATCAACCACGTGTGTAGCCGTGATGGTCTCTTTTCGGCGGAATCCGGGAAGTGAACACGGTTTTGGGTCATGTTTGACATAAGTAGGAGTTCAGGATCACTTCTTGATCATTGCTAGCTTCACGACCGTTCCGTTTGCTCTCTTCTCGCTCTTATTTGCGTATGTTAGCCACCATATATGCTTAGTCACTGCTGCAACCTCACCACTTATCCATTCCTTACCCATGAAGCTTTGCTAGTCTTGATACCCATGGCAATGGGATTGCTGAGTCCTGGTGGCTCATAGATTACTACAACAACAGTTGCAGGTACAGGTTATGCGATGATCATGACGCGAGAGCGATGTTTGCTTATTTTGGAGTTCTTCTTCTGCTTCTTCTTCGATCAGGGGATAGGTTCCAGGTCGGCAGCCTGGGCTAGCAGGGTGGATGTCGCTTGATTTTCTGTTTGTGTTTCATCTATAGTCGGATGTTGCTCTTATGTATGATATGCTGTTGTATTCGTGTGGCATTGTATGCCTTATGTATGTGTCGGAGTTGCTGATCCACTAACACCTATGGGACCGGCGGACCGAGCCCCTTTCGGTTCAGCGGGGGGCGGAGATGGCACGAAGAGCGGATTGAGGCGAAGCTCACGAGCAGTTTACCCAGCTTCGGAGCTCTCCGGAGAGATAACACTCCTACTGCTGCATGTCTGAGTGTATTGAGTTCTTGCTTGGGAGCGCTGAGTGCTACAGTACACACTAGCTGCTAACGAGACCGAGCGTGAGTGTTTTTCTGCCTTCGAACTCCCCTTCTACGTTGCGCATGGGCCTCCTTTTATATGCTATAGGGGGATCCAACAGGTGGCAACGTAGACAAGGGTAAAAATGGAAAAGGAATTGTGGTTGGTACAACTACCTGTACAGTGTATCATACCTAACCCTGATGGCAGGGGACAAAGGCATTAAATGCCCGTCTACATCGCCCAAATAGTGCAAAAAGGGACCGTCAGGGACGCCACCGCTCGCCACGATGGCAATCTTGTCAGCCTCGCTTGCCACCGCGCACCGCTGGCCGCACAGTCTCTTGCCACGCACGCCTGGAAAGGTCCCAGGGCGACACATTGGTGGATGTGCTGGTGCGCGGGTACAGAGTGGTGGTTTGCCACGGTCGTTGTCTTGTCGCGTCCGGAAGCTTGTCGCTCACCGGGCCTTGCCGGGACACGCGGCGCGTCGCGGCAAGTTCCTTGAGATGCCTTGGTTGGCCTTCCCGGCAAGCTCCTCTTGCCGGGGCCTTGTCTCCTTGGCTTGAATACTTTGTTCTTGAATGGCTCCAAAGGAACCACGGAGGACCTTGGCGGTCACCCGGCAAGCCTTGCCACGGGGTGCTGCAACTGCCCGTGCACAAGTTCGGGATACTAGGGTACCCCTACTCTAGTACACCGACAGGAGCCCCCGGGCCTGGGTCACACACGGTGCCGAGCGCTGTTGGGCCAGGCCCAAAACAGGGCACGGGCACGCGCGGCCTGGGTTACGCCGTATCTCACTTTGTATCCATCGCGCCCTCCTTGAACGGCACGCGTCGAATGCGGCGTCGTGGGAGATATCGTGGGTGGTTTCTTTATTCGGAAAGCCAGAACGTCTGCCCCCTCCCTCTTTATAAGCAGGGGAAACAGGGGCGGTTCGCCCATCTCGCCGGTTGCTATTCCAATCTCAAAAATCTCCGCTGCTCCCCCCTTCTTCCCAAAGCTGAAAGAGAGCAACGCTCCGCCCCCCATCGCCACCGGCGCCACCAACGTCGTCGATCTCTCTCACCACCTCCGCCATGGCTCCGAAAGCCGGGAAGGTTGTGAAGTCGGCCGAGGCGCAGCGGCTCGTGGAGCTGCGAAAGGAGCAGGCAATCTTCCCCCCTCAGCTCTCCACGAAGGAGCTGAGGGAGTATTACTACCTCTTCTGGTCGACGGAGACGCGAGCGCATCCGCGCACGAAGGTACTCTCAGCTGCCTCTTCGGAACTGGCTCCGAATGGATATCCCTTATTCGCGTTGTTCTTCTACTGCGGGCTCTGCCCGCCTTTCTCTGAGTTTTTCTGTGACATTATGAACACCTACGGGTTCTGCCTCCTTGACTTCACCCCCAACGCCGTTCTGACCATGGCAGTTTTCGCACATCTCTGCGAAAACTTTGTCGGAGTCTATCCAAATGTAGCTCTTTTTCGCCACTTCTTTATGCCCCAAGTTGAGAGAGGGGAGCCTTTATCCGGCGGAATCGCCTAGATCTCGAGAACTGGCAAGAAGGAAGCCTATCTGGAGGGAGAGCTCCGCAGCAAGTGGGAGGAATGGAGAGCAGACTGGTGCTGGATTGTTGAGGAGAACCCGCAACCATTTACCGCCCAGCGCCAAGCCCTAGTAGCGCGCGGCAACGATTGGAGCAACGTGGCCCCGGAAGACGATAGGCTGAAGATTGCCGTCACCCGGATCCTACGCCTCAGGCTTGCCGGGCTCACCGTAGGCGCCGTTGGCACATATTTTCTTCGCCGCCGCATCGCCCCCCTGCAGGAGAGGAGGAGACCCGCCTGGGAGTTCCAGAATGCGGCGGATATCATGAGGCTGCGCCTGGGCCTCAACTTCAACTTCACTGTCCTGGAACTGGACGCGATGCTCCTGGAACTATTCAAGCACGATCCTCAACATCCCAAAGTGTTCAGGTTGCCGAGGGGTGTCGTTCCACTATGAAACAACTCCTCGCTCGACCGCATCCGTGCAATGATGCCGCTGTGCGATTCGCATGGAATTGTCCCAACTTGGCAAGAGCCTGCAGATGACGTCGTGCAGGAGTTCTTTGATGGCTTGGTAGAAAAGCCGGTCCGCTCCGATGAACAGAAGAGCCTTACTCGCGACACCACCGATGCGGAGATGCAGCGCATCGCCACTAGGCTGGAAGAGGCGGCGGCAGCCGCTGCCGCGGGCGAGTTTGGATCCACCGTGGAGGAGGCAGAGGCAGCAGAGGCGGCAAGCCTTGCCGAGCGAGAGGAGCTTGCCGGCGAGGGAGAGCTTGTCGGGCCTGAAGCTATGTCGAGCGAGCCCGCCGAGGGCGCGAGCGACTTGTTGAAGATCGACTCCTCCTCTTTCTCACCTTCAGGCAGCTCGCCGCAAGCGGAGCCCCCAGCTCCACCAAGAAGGCATCTCCGCAAGGCCGGGGACGTAGCGGGGCGGCAGACGGGTCAACAGCCGCCGCACTGCGCGACGCGCTCCACCGTGGCAAGCACTGTTGCCGCGGGAGCACCTCACGCCGCTGCGGCAACTGGAGCGGGGCCCTCCCGGACCAGCGCTTCTGCTCCCGCCAAGCGGCTAAGGGAACCTACTCCTCCGCCTTGTCACGCCGAAGGTGGGCCGGACTTCGACCTCTCTGCGCTCAGCTCCGACGAGGAAGAGGAAGAGTAAGATTCTTTGTTGTACTTGTAGTTCTTCAGTTCTTGCTGTTTTGTCTTGTATCTGATTTGCTTTACTCCGAACCCATTTCTTTTCAGGACTCTGGCCCAGAGAGCGGTGAAGAGAGCCAAGGTCCCGGTGATTTTCATCGAGGACGAACCCACCGCGACAACAGGGGGTGTGTCCGAGACCACCTTGCCGGACCCGACAACTATTCCCCAAAGCAGCCCCCAGCGCAGCCCCCAGCGTAAGTATATGGTTTACTTCCTGCTGTTAGGCGCGCATGGGTGCTCTTTCTTTGTTGACATCTGACTATTGGTTTGCGTAGGAGCAGAGCAGTCTCACCAGGAGTGCCCGGAAGCCGTTCCCGACATGCCATCTACTTCGACTACACCGCCAAGGGAGGATTCCCCGGCAAGGGAAAACTTTCCGGCAAGGGACAGTTCTCCAGCAAGGGACAGCACCAGCGACCCCCCGGTGGCGGAGACCATGACTGTAGATCCTAGTACAGGTAATCCTCTTGCTTGAAAACTTCCCTTGGGTTCTTCTTCTTCTGATTTTCTTTTTGAATATTTGCTTGACTTTTCTTCCTTTTCTGGTCGTCAGGTCCATCTGCCACGGAGCCGATGGAAACCGGGGTCGCCGACGAGGTGAACGCGCGCGGCAATACCGACGACGCCGCTGTCACCGAAGAGGAAGCCGGCGCTGATGACCCCGCCGGCGGAGAGGCCGCCAAAGCTGCCGCCGCAGAAGCTGGCGAGGGGTCCGGCGATCGCACTGACGGCCCCGAGGCCACAGGAGCGTCAGGCGCTACACCGACCGCCGATCCCTCCGCCGCTGCTGCAGCGTCAGGCCCCGAAGAGCCCCAGCCCGGTGCCTATTTGAAGGTCGGCGATGGCGTCTTCATCAAGCTCCCCTGGGCGTCGAGCTCCAGGGCGCCGATCGAAGGAGAAATCTTTGATGAAGAGTTGCTCGCCTCCGCTGGGCTGACGCTGGTCGACGCGCCGAGCAGCAGCAGCGGCGAGCCTGAGGAGGAGCAGCTGCTGCGGAAGCTGTTGTCGCTCTACCGCGCCCGACAGGCCAAGCTGGTATCCCGAGAAGCGCTTGTCGCGAAGGCGGGAGTAGACATCAAGAAGCGCGCGGAGGAGCTCCGGGGCCTCAACTAGGAAGCTCTCCGGTCCTTGGCAGAGGAGTGGGAGCAACTTCGCCGAGGAGCGGAAAGCCTTCCTCCTCGAGAAGGCTGAAGTTGAAGAGAAACAACGGCTTGTTGCCGAGAAGTTGTCTGCGCAGGAAGGCGAGTTGGTGCAGCGGAAGGTTAACCTTGACAGCCACGAGGAGGAGCTTGCCGCGCGCGAGCAAACATTCGGCGGGGCTCTCAAGGTAGCAGAGGATGCTGCCGCAGCTGCCGAGGCCGCCAAGAAGGAGCTGGAGACGAAGGTGGCGCAGCTGGAGGCCGATCTCAAGGTGAGCGGCGAGGAGCTTGCTGCGCTCAAGCGTGAGCGCGAGAAGGACGCCTACACCCATGGCGAGCTGCAGGGTCGTCTCGCCGAGAGGTGCAAGGAGCTTAGCGCCACCAAGGACTCCAACGCAAATCTTGAGTTGAAGCTGACTACTTTGACCAAGACGCTGGACGGTGCCAGGGAACAGGAGGTGGCCTTGAAGGAGAAGATCAAGGCCGACGAGGCGCTGCTGGCGAGTGCTGCTGTCGCCCAGAACGCTTTTAGGGAGAATGTGGAGCACTGACCGAGGGTCTCGTGGATGTTGCCGCAGCCATCGACAGGGAGCTGGCGCAGCTGGGGATGGAGGATCTCGGGTATTCCTCCGATGAGCACCTCCAACCCAGCGCCAAGCTCAGCTTGTTCTTCAAAGGCGTGGCGACGGCCCTCCAACGACTCCGGGAGAAGATCCCAAAGCAGCTGGCCGACGAGTCGCGTAAGATCTGCGCGGGAGCTCTTCAAAAGGTGCTGGTGAAGGTGGCCTTCCGCAACCCAGGCCTCAACCTCACCAACGTCCTCAGGACCTTGCCGCCGGATGCTGATCTGGAAGCGCTCAAGACCCTTGTCGCACCCATTGTGGACAAGGTGAGCGGGATCAAGAGGGTTGAGGGCGATCGCGTAGATTAGGCCGCCCGTTTTCTCTTTTTCTTGTCGCTGCTAGTCATGTTATGAGAACAATCTGTTAGAGCTGCGACAAGCTATCTTGTAATAGGACACTATTTCGGGTAGTGATTGCTATGTTATTTCCTTTACTTGATTCCTTCCTTTGTATGTTTTTGCCCTACGCTTTTAGGGAACTTGTCGGCGCAGGCACCTTAGCCGCGAGCACTGAGTGCGGGACGTCAGTAGCCTGCTGGCGGTTCCGCTACCGACAAGAAACCTTGTCGCAACTAGTCGCAGCTCACTTAAGTTGTTGAGCGGACTCGAAACAAAGTAAGGGCGCAACTAGCTACGAGTTGGTTCCTCTGCGCACAGGTTTTCCATACAAAGCACGGTCGTTCGAGGAAGATAACTTAAAAAAAAATTAAAACTGATTGCTCAAACTTTAGCAACTTAGCTTTTCTGTCGTTTGCTTCCCGGTAAGGCGAAACTTCCTCGAACGACGCTTGGTTCACACCATTATCTTCTCCTTTCCCCCCGGCAAACTTGTGGGCGAGGGAACCTTCCTTTCTTTGAGAAAGAGAAAGAAGAGAAAATAAAGATATGGAGCCTTATGGCTCGTTATTGCTTACCGGGGGTGGGCGCTTCACAAAGTGTCAGATAACGCATGCAAAAGAATTAGAAAGCATGAAATTGACAAGAGTGCGGAGCACATGAGCTTTACTTATGCATGGGGTCTATGCCCGACTTTGTACAAAGGATTACATGCAACATCGGCAAGACTTGTACAAAAGGTGGTTGCCGGAACAGGTTCCGGCAACCGCGCCTTACGGGTAAAACTTACGAAGATGCTCAATGTTCCAGGAGTTGCTCACCGGAATGCCATCTTCGGTCTCAAGGCGGACAGCGCCAGGCCTAGTGACTCATTTCACCCGGTAAGGGCCTTCCCACTTCGGCGTCAACTTGTTGGAATTCTTGGCAGACTGAATGCGCCGAAGAACAAGGTCGCCTTCCTCGAGACTTCTGGCATTAACTTTGCGGCTATGGTAGCGGCGCAAAGCTTGCTGGTATCGAGCAGCTCGTACAGCGGCCTGAAGACGGTCCTCCTCAAGGAGCAGCGCGTCATCTTGTCGCAACTGCTCTTGCTCAAGCTCATCATAAGCGAGCACTCGAGGTGACCCGTATATGAGTTCCATGGGGAGAACTGCCTCTGCTCCATAGACTAGAGCGAAAGGTGTCTGGCCAGTGGCTCAATTTGGCGCCGTCCTGATCGACCAAAGAACCACCGGCAGCTCCTCAATCCAGTTCTTTCCACACTTGCGCAGCCTGTCGAAAGTCCTGGTCTTGAGCCCGCACAGCACTTCAGCATTCGCCCTCTCCGCTTGACCGTTACTTCTCAGATGAGCAACAGAAGCGAAGCAGACCTTGGCGCCAAGATCTTGGACGTACTGCATGAAGGTGCGGCTCGTGAATTGCGTGCCGTTGTCGGTGATGATCCTGTTAGGGATCCCGAAGCGGCAAACAATCGACCTGAAGAACTTGACCGCTGACTGTGCTGTCACCTTCCTCACTGCTTCCACTTCTGGCCACTTTGTGAACTTGTTGATCGCAACGTACAAGTACTCAAATCCCCCGACAGCTCGGGGAAAGGGGCCGAGGATGTCGAGCCCCCAGACCGAAAATGGCCAGGATAAAGGGATCGTCTGGAGAGCTTGAGCTGGCTGGTGTATCTGCTTGGAATGGAACTGACACGCTTCACACTTGGTTACTTGTGCAGTTGCATACTGGAGGGCTGTCGGCCAAAAGAAACCTTGCTGGAATGCTTTGCCGGCAAGTGCTCTTGCGCCAATGTGGTGACCACATGTGCCTCCATGTATCTCTGCCAACAGCTTTTGTCCGTCTTCCCGGTGAATACACATCAATTTCACACCGTTGAGTCTTCTTCTGTACAGTGTGTTGTCGACAAACTGGTACATACTTGACTGCCGGGCTACTCTTTCCGCTTCTTCTTGCTCTTCGGGAAGTTCTCCTGTCTGAAGGAAACGAACAATCTGTTGTGCCCATGCTGGAGCTTGCGGCTCGACAACAAGGACTAAAGGCACATCTGCTGCTGTGGGAACATCCGCTTCTACGGCGACAACCTGCGGCTCAGCCGAAGCTTGACGTTCCCCGGCAAGCTTGCCGGAGCAAAACTTGTCGGGAGTGTCTGCTTCAACAGAACAAACCCTAGGGCTTGCCGGAGCAGACTGCTCCTGAGCGCCCTTGGTGTTGATCTTGAGGACCTTCTTGGCGGCGGCTTCGGGGAGCTCTGCCGGAAAATAGTCACCAGAAATCAACTTCCTCTTCTTGCTCTGTCCAGTTGATGGCGTTACAGATGGTTGAGTCAGTTTGAGCACAAAGATCCCTGGTTCCACAGGTAACTTAAGTACGGCGCACTTCGACAGGCCATCAGCAATGTCGTTCTGAGCTCTTGGAACATGTTCCATCTGTAGGCCGTCAAAGTGCTCTTCTAGCTTTCTCACTTCATCAACCTAAGCTTCCATCAATGGACTCTGAGAATTCTTGTTCACTTGGCGGACGACAAGCTGTGAGTCACCCCTGACAATGAGCTTCTTGATCCCAAGGTCTGCTGCGATCCTGAGACCGGCAAGCAAACCTTCATATTCTGCGGTATTGTTCGTTGCTTGCTCCTTGGGAAAGTGCATCTGGACTACGTACTTGAGGTGCTCTCCGGTGGGTGCAATAAGTAGCACGCCCGCACCGGCGCCTTGCAGCTTGAAGGCACCATCAAAGTACATCAGCCACTCTTTGCTTGCTTCCTTGTCGGGGATGCTCGTTTCATCTTGTGTTGGCGTCCATTCTGCTATTAACTCCGCCAATGCTCTGCTTTGGATAGTTGAAGTGCTCTCAAACTTGAGGCCAAAGCTTGACAGTTCCAGTGCCCACTCGACAATCCTGCCTCTTGCTTCTGGATTTTGCAGTATCCTCTTCAGCGGAAAACGAGTGACGACTGTGATCTCATGTGCTTGGAAGTAATGGCGCAACTTTCTCGAGGCCATGAGAAGGCCGAAAAGCAATTTCTGCACACCAGAGTACCTTGACCTAGCCCCCTGCAGAAGGGAACTGACAAAACAAACTGGGCGCTGCACCATTCTTTTCTGCATCTTCTCACACGCTTGCGCAGATCCATCTTTGTCTGGACTAGAGCTTGCCGGTGAAGTCCCCTGCTTGTCGCTGGATGCATCTGCCGTGGTTGCTGGCTCATCATTCGCCTCCCTCTCCGCTACTAACGCAGCACTAACCACTTGATTGGTTGCCGCTATATATAGCAGCAACTTCTCTTGTGGCTTAGGTGCGACAAGTGTTGGAGTGGAGGACAGGTATCTCTTTAAGTCCTGCAGTGCAGCCTCCGCTTCCGGAGTCCATTTCATTGGACCTGCCTTTTTCAACACTTTGAAAAATGGCAGGGCGCGCTCAGCAGACCTAGAGATAAACCTGCTGAGAGCAGCTACGCAACCGGCAAGTCTTCGTACATCCTTGACGCGCTTTGGTGCTTCAATCTGCTCAATGGCCTTGATCTTGTCGGGATTGTCTTCAATTCCCCGCTGAGACACGAAGAACCCGAGAAGCTTGCCGGAGGGGACTCCAAACACACACTTCTCGGGGTTAAGCTTGAGGTTGATCTTGCGCAGATTTGCAAAGGTTTCATCTAAATCTTGAATCAGAGTCGCCTTGTCCTTGCTCTTGACCACTATGTCATCCATGTAGGCTTCCACATTTCTGTGTATTTGTGGCTCAAAAGCATCATGGACTACCCTTGCAAATGTTGAACCAACATTCTTTAAACCGAAAGGCATCCGCACGAAACAGTATGTGCCACATGGGGTGATGAATGCGGTCTTCTCCTCATCCTCTTCTGCCATGAAGATCTGATGGTATCCTGAGTATGCATCAAGAAATGAAAGCAAGTCACATCCGGCTGTGGAGTCAACAATCTGGTCGATGCGCGGCAAGGGAAATGGGTCTTTGGGACAAGCTTTATTGACATCGGTAAAGTCGATACAAAGCCTCCATTTCCCATTTGCCTTGCGCACGACTACAGGGTTGGCCAACCACGTAGGATGGAGCACTCCTCTGACAAGGCCTGCTGCTTCCAATTTCTTGATTTCTTCTGCGATGAATTCTTGGCGCTCCACTGCCTGCTTCCTGACTTTCTGCTTGACGGGCCGCGGATGAGGACAGACGGCAAGATGGTGCTCGATTACTTTCCTGGGAACACCAGGGATGTCAGACGGTTGCCACGCAAATACGTCGACGTTCGCCCGCAGGAAAGCAACGAGCGCGCTTTCCTATTTAGGGTCGAGAGTGGCACTGATGGTAAAGGTATCACCAGTGCCATCCTCCTTGGCGGACACCTTCTTGGTCTCTGGTGGAGCTGCCATTGTCTTCTTACACTTGCCGGTGGAGCTCGATGGTGCATCCTCGACGGTAGCGTAGCACTCCGAAGAGGTGCGCTTGCCAGAGTGGGCATCAGAACTCTTGCCGGACTTGGTCTTCTTCTTCGCCCGGGGCAGCCTCCTCACTATCAGATCCTCCTGCTTCTGTATTCTCTCCGGGGAGTTTCCTCCCTTCCTCAGCACGTGCACACTTGTCGGCCATGGCATATAGCTCACTGACGTCTCTGATCTTGCACATCGCCATCTCCTCCCGCATCCTGCGGTTTCGCACGTTCTGATGGAATGCGCTGATTACCGCGGCAGGGTGGACATCCGGGATGTTATGCTGTACGCGGCTGAATCTCTGAATGTACTTGCGCAGGGGCTCTCCTTCCTTCTGGGCGAGCAGATGAAGGTCGCTCTCTTGGCCATGAGGCTTGTGGCCGCCAGTAAAGGCACCGACAAACTGATGGCATAGGTCTGCCCAGGAGGATACGGAGTTGTCCGGCAAGTGCATGAGCCAGGATCTGACATTAGGCTTGAGCACTAGCGGGAAGTAGTTGGCCAGGATCTTGTCATCCCGCCTCCCGGCAGCTTGCACCGCGATGGTGTAGATGTTGAGGAATTCTGACGGATGCGACTTGCCGTCGTACTTCTCTGGTACGTCTGGCTTGAAATTCTTTGTGCTGGGCCACTGGACTTGCCGCAGCTCACGAGTGAACGCAGGGCAACCTACCGCGTACGGCAAGTCGCCTGGTTCCCCTGGTGCATGCATGTCAACAGAGGGCCCAGCGCGCTGGTCCGATTGACGCCGTGCTTCTCTTTGACGCTCGATGCGAGTCCGAGCGTCTTCTTGCTGTCGTTCGTGAAGAACTTGGCGCTGATCGCGACGAGCTCGTGGATCTGATGATGCGGTGGAGTCGCTATCGAGGTGGATCCGGCGAGTCAGCGATCTTGGCCTTCGGGGTGGAGAGTGCATGGTGGTTTCACCCCCACCGGTTTTGTCGCCATCGGCTCGTGCGTGGCAGTCCTGCCGCGGCAGCGATGTACTCGACTGCCGCGGAGTGTCACCGTTGGCGAAGCCGATGAGACTCTGAATGGTGTCCCTCCATTCATCGATCTTGTCTGTCGTTGGAGGGTAATCCAGGAGCAGTTGAGCTCGCACCAAAGCTTCTGCTGGAGTGGTGGGCGGCAGTGGCGAACGGCACGAGGAGCGGGATATGCTCGGACTTCTAACTATGTTAGAAGGAGCAGTATCTCGTCCAGGCGACCGTGTCTCGCTCGTGCAAGCATGTTGGCGTGCATGCTGGTCTTGAGCACCCCGAGACCCACCAGCTCGATCTTGGTCCAACAAATGTATGGCACTGCGAATACCATGACGCTGTCAGTCCTGCGCCTCCTGAGATGGGCGCGGTGCATGTACGGACGCCGAGGTCTGCGCAGCCTTGTCCTTGGACCTGGCAGCACCGTGGGCTCCCTTGTCGATGCCCGTTCTTCCGCCGGCGTCTACCCCACCACCCGTTTGCTCCGGTGGTGATGGGATCGACGTGGACGGAACAGCTGCCGCCGAAGCCTTCTTCTTCGGTGGCATGTCGATGAAGAAGATGAAGATCTAGCTCGTGTGAACGTCAGATCAGGTTCACACAACCCCGACGCCCCCTACCTGGCGCGCCAAAGATGTCGGAGTTGCTGATCCACGAACACCTATGGGATCGGCGGACCGAGCCCCTTTCGGTTCGGCGGGGGGTGGAGATCGCACGAAGAGCGGATCGAGGCGAAGCACACGAGCAGCTTACCCAGCTTCGGATCTCTCCGGAGAGATAACACTCCTAGTGCTGCATGTCTGAGTGTATTGAGTTCTTGCTTGGGAGCGTTGAGTGCTACAGTACACACTAGCTGCTAACGAGACCAAGCGTGAGTGTTTTTCTGCCTTCGAACCCCCCTTCTATGTTGCGTATGGGCCTCCTTTTATATGCTAAAGGGGGATCCGATAGGTGGCAACGTAGACAAGGGTAAAAATGGAAAAGGAATTGTGGTTGGTACAACTACCTGTACAGTGTATCATACCTAACCCTGACGGCAGGGGACAAAGGCATTAAATGCCCATCTACGTCGCCCAAATAGTGCAAAAAGGGACCGTCAGGGACGCCACCGCTCGCCACGATGGCAATCTTGTCAGCGTCGCTTGCCACCATGCACCGCTGGCCGCACAGCCTCTTGCCACGCGCGCCTGGAAAGGTCCCAGAGCGACACGTTGGTGGATGTGCTGGAGCGCAGGTACAGAGTGGTGGTTTGCCGCGGCAAGCGCCTTGCCGCGGTCGTTGTATTGTCGCGTCCGGAAGCTTGTCGCTCACCGGGCCTTGCCGGGACGCATGGCACGTCGCGGCAAGTTCCTTGAGATGCCTTGGTTGGCCTTCCCGGCAAGCTCCTCTTGCCGGGGCCTTGTCTCCTTGGCTTGAATACTTTGTTCTTGAATGGCTGCAAAGGAACCAAGGAGGACCTTGGCGGTCACCCGGCAAGCCTTGTCGCAGGGTGCTGCAACTGCCCGTGCACAAGTTCGGGATACTAGGGTACCCCTACTCTAGTACACCGACATTATGTATCCCTATCTATTATGTAATGTTGATGTAATGATATCCACCTTGCAAAAGCGTCTTCAAGATGTGATTCCATCCTTGGTCGGACCTTCGAGTTCCTTTAGGATAGGGTCGCATCTTGGGCGTGACAAGTTGGTATCAGAGCCTCGACCGACCTTAGGAGCCCCCTTGATTGATCGTGTAGTTTGCCATTGTTGAGTCTAGAAGAAAACCGTTTTCGAAGTCTAGTTATATCGGAGAGTAGGAATTATTTTTACTCCTCATCCCCTTTGTCGCTCTTGTGAGGAATCTTGACGTAGGTGTTTTGAACTACTCCTCTTCCCTTCAATTTTTTCTTTAGGATCACGCCGTTAGTTTCGTGAGTTGTCCATCCTCTTTTATCCGGTGCATCTCTCGTCAAGTTGACTCAAACCTCTTTGTCTTTTGCAAGATCAATCCTCAGTTCTTTCTCAACGAAGTTGTCTTTCCGTCCTCAATTGTTTTCTTTTCCCACCCGCCCACCCTTTTCTTCTCGGAGCCGGAGTCCGTAATCGAGTATCCATCCTACTCATGTGAAGCCTTTGCGTTCTTTCAACCGGTGTTTTCTCTTCAAGATATCCGTCGGTCTCCCCTTCGAAGTTTCCTTTGTTTTCCCGCCCTCCCACCCTCTTCTTCCCGGAGCCTGAGTCTATTTCGAGCATCAATTTCATTCGTACGAAGCCTCTTCAGTCTTCCCTCAATTGTTTCAACCGGTGAATTCTCGTTTTGTTCGACATTCTCCATCTCTTTTTCTTCTCCAGTGGATTCAATTCTATTTTTTGGTAGTGATTATATTCTTTTCCTTGGCTCAAGTGTTTTCCTTGCTCGTTCGCCTCTCGCCAGTTTATCCTTTCGGAGTGTGCAAGACATCTCAAGAGATTCGCCTGTGTTCGAATTAATTCGAGGTTGTCACCTCATTCAAATATTTCAATTATTCCGGTGCATCATCTATCTCTGCAACAGTCCTTTCCAACGGTGTTATCTCTTCAGTGGGCCCTAACCCACATGTCTTTTCCCAGGATCTTACCTGACTCTTCTAATTCTCCCGGAGCTATTCCCAATTTTTCTTTCCGAAGTGTGACGTAAAAAGGGATTCCATCAGTCACATGCTTTATCCAAGATCGTTTTCAAATTCTTTTCATTGTTGGCTCAACCTCTTTGCTTTTCATTCTACCGGAGTATCTCAGTAATTTTGGTGTTGTTTCTCGTCGTCATTTGAAGACCGAAGAAGAGTTTTTCTTCTAAATCTTGTCTCTTCTCTCGAAGATCCGTGGTTCTAGCTTCATGCTACCATCTCGAATTATTCCATTTGTCATATATTCTTTTCTTACCCATCCGGAGTATTTCAGCAGTTGATTTCTGTTTTGCTTCACCGGAGGCCATCGTTCCAGAAGAATTTTTCGTCCTCACATTTCAGCTACCATTATCCAGTGATCCCGGTGCATCCGTCAAGTATTCTTTATCAGCTCGTGATCTCTTTGTCCTTTTGCATCTAAATCCCCACTTGCTTATTGGTTCTTCTAATTCTTCCCGGCGATTCTTTCTCTTTTCTTCGTTCATTTTCATTTCTAACGGTGGTTCGTTCAAGATTTTTTTCCTTGATCATCATTTTTATTCATTCGATCTTTCCAGTCCTACCGATGGTTCATGAAGACCTTCTCAAGTTTGCGATATGTCACTTCTCAATCCTTTTTCAAGAAGAATAAGTAGTATCAACAATCCATTCGTGTCATCAATTTAATTTGATGAAGGATAAGTATACAATAAATCTTATTCTTATTTCATCCAAGTGATTAATCCCTTCCTTCGGAATTTGTTCTTAATGAATAAATTCTAGTTTCAAGTGTTTCATCTTTTCTTTTCCGGAGTTCAATTTTCCTCGGCCATCTCGTCGGAACCTCCATCTAAATCATCGCAAGCTTTAATCTTATTCTTTCATCCTTCATTCTATCTCATCATCCTTTTGTTACCGGAGTTCTTCATGGTGGTTCTTCATGATTTAATTCATTCCTCAAGTGTTCATCAAGATTCTTGTAGGCGAAGCTCAAGTATTCTTCTTCTTGCTTCGCGAGGTGCATTTCATTCTCCGTATTATTTTGAAGTGGAGTTTTGCATTTCTTCGTTCTTCTCAGATATTCAAATTCGTTCAATCCTTCCTTCTAAGTTATTTTCATTCCATTCTATTTCAATTCTTCCGGAGATTTTGTGTTGTTCCTGTCATCAAGTATCTTTCCATCCTCTCAAGCTCGTGTTCTATTCCTTCCATTTTCGGCCGGAGTGCTGCCTAAATCCTTTCAGTCTTATTCGTTTCCCATCTCATTCTAACCGGAGTGGTTTCATGGTCTATCTGATTCCGTGAGCTTTCAATTCTCGTCATTCTCGTCGTTCCTCTCTTCTTCTTGAGTGCTCTCGATTCTTTGCTTCTTCTCTTGAGTTCTTGTTTCACCTCATCCCTTTTCCCTTCCGTCTCAGTCCTAAGATCTCGGGACGAGATCTCTTGTTAGTAGAGGAGTGTTGTAATGCCCCGGATTCGATGCGCCAGGTATCTGCCAGTTATTCGTCGGCGTTGCCATGTCATTTGCTTGCGTGTTGCATTTTGTCATGTCATCATGTGCATTTCATTTTGCATACGAGTTCGTTTCTTGCATCCGAGCATTTTCCCCGTTGTCCGTTTTGCAATCCGGCACTCCTATGTCCTCCAGCGTCCCCCTTTTTGCCTCTTGTTGTGAGAAGGTGTTAAACTTTATTGGAATGGCCCGAGGTTTGCCAAGTGGCCTTGGTATACCACCAGTAGACCGCATGTCAAGTTTCGTGCCATTTGGAGTCTGTTTGATACTCCAACGGTTAACTGCGTAGCCCGTAAAACCCCCTTCTCTTTGCAGCCCAGCCCCTCTTCACCACTGCCCATGAGCCCATCCAAACCCCCTCCATGCTCTCGGTCGTTCGATCACGATCGTGTGGGCGAAAACCGCACCCCATTTGGACTCTCCTAGCTCCCAGAATCTATAAATATGTGCCCCTCCCCGAAATCTCGCGCAGATGAAACCCTAGCAAACTCCTCCCCGCGCCGCCAGACGCGTCCGTGTCGAGCTGGACATGTCCACCGCCGCCACATCACTCCGACCAATCGGGTCACGCCACCTCTCCCCAGCGGCCGCTCCCGACCAACGGGAGCGCGCCATGTCGCCCTTGCCCGCGCCCTCTCTCTCCTCCGCCGCCCGCGACCCACCGGGCCCGCCTCTGGCCCCCGCGACCTGTTCCGCCCGCTGC
>NC_057801.1:274036246-274054447 GCF_018294505.1 Triticum aestivum
ATCGAGGCGAGACACACGAGCCGTTTACCCAGCTTCGGAGCTCTCCGGAGAGATAATACTCCTACTGCTGCTTGTCTGATTGTATTGTGTTCTTGCTCAAGAGAGCTAATTGTTTTTCTGGCTTCCGAATGATCCGAACCCCCTCTACGTTGCGCGTGGGCCTCCTTTTATACGCTAAAGGGGTCACCGACAGGTGGCAACGTAGACAAGGGTACAAATGTAAAAAAGAGAGGTGGTTGGTACAGTTACCTGTACAGTGTGTCCTACCTAACCCTGACGGCAGGGGACAAGGGCATTAAATGCCCGTCTGTGTCGCCCAAACAGTGCAGAAAGGTACCGTCAGGGACGTCACCGCTCGCCACGATGGCAGTCTTGTCAGCCTCGCATGCCACCGCGCACCGCTGGCTGCATAGCCTCCTGCCACGCGCGCCTGGAAAGGCCCCCAGAGCGACACGTTGGTGGATGTGCTGGAGCGTGGGTACGGAGTGGCCGCCTGCCGCGGCAAGCGCCTTGCCGTGGCCGTCGTCTTGTCGCGCCTGGAAGCTTGTCGCCCCCCAGGCCTCGAGATGTCCTGGTCGGTCTTCCCGGCAAGCTCCTCTTGCCGGGGCCTTGTTGCCTTGCCGGGACGTGTGGCGCGTCGTGGCAAGTTCCTTAGGATGCCTTGGTTGGCCTTCCCGACAAGATCCTCTTGCCGGGGGCTCGTCTCCTTGGCTTGAATACTTTGTTCTTGAATGGCTCCAAAGGAACCACGGAGGATCTTGGCGGTCGCCCGGCAAGCCTTGCCGCGGGGCGCTGCAACTGCCCGTGCACAAGTTCGGGATACTAGGGTACCCCTACTCTAGTACGCCGACAGGAGGGACCCCGTCGGGGAGTGCAGCGGCTATGGACTGCCCTAGGTCGGTCAAGCCGCCCCTAGAGCCTCGGTATTCGCAGATCTCCAACGCGAATAACAACGAAGAACGAGGGAGAGACAAAACGTAGATGAAAAAGTATTAGATGTGTTTTTTGCGATTGTGTGTTGTTCAATCGGCCGTCACCTCTCATCTATTTATGATGCCATTCTTTAATCTGGTATCAACATGAGCATCTCCGAACTTGTCATAACTATTAAATATGAGCTCCGCTATAGACCATCTTCATATCCATCTTGATCTTCTTAAAGAGATCCATTCAGAGGTGACCTCCAATAATAAGTTTGAATTAGTCTTGATGCAGCCTATGCTAATTTTATGACTGTGCCACTTTTGAGCGTCAACACATGCCCCCCTGTTTTTTGGCATATCTAGGGCGCCGAAAAATAACTTGTACGAAGTTTGTTCTAAGGATGATGTCAACACTCCATCGGCCACTTATATGTTCTGAGGACGATAAGTATATATCCACCGTGTTTATGCTAAGGGCGATAGTTATTTGTCGGCCGTTGCCTATCTAGGCTTCTTGCCACACACTTGGGTGGTATTTCTTTAAATATTTTCCATTGAGAGCTCGAGGTAACAATGTCCCTTGTATGGATTCTACCAAATATGAATTTCCAGGAACCACTCTTGTAATCCTAAAAGGACCTTCCCAACTTGGAGACCACTTCCCGAATTTTCTGTCTTTCGAACCAATTGGTAGAATCACCTTCCACACGAGATCGCCAACTTGAAAATTCTTCAACTTGACCTTCTTATTGTAAGCTCTTTCCACCCTCAACTTATCTCTCTCTATGGCCTTTAAAGCAGCCAAACGTTTATTGGCAACTTCATCAATATTGTCCATCATCAAGTTATAGAAGTCCACAGCCGACAAATCATTTTGTTTGGCTATTCTCAAAGCATTCAAATTCACTTACACTGGTAAAACGGCCTCCTGACCATATACGAGCTCATATGGAGTCACCTTTGTAGCACCATGCCTTGAGATCCTATGTGCCCACAAAGCTTCGGACAATAGCTCATGCCATCTCCTTGGATTATCCTCAATCTTCTTCTTGATGAGCTTGATTAATATTTTATTACTAGACTCAGCTTGTCCATTGGCTTGGGCATAATATGGAGAGGAATTGAACAACTTTATCTTATATGATTCGGCAAATTCTCTGACTTGATGTGACATAAAGGATGAACCTTGGTCCGTAGTTAATGTTTGAGGAATACTGAATCTATGAATAATATGCTCAGTTATGAATTGAATTACCTCTGTATGCGTCATATTTTTGAGTGGTATTGCTTCAGACCATTTAGTGAAATAATCAGTTGCCACCAACATGAACCGATGCCCCTTTGAAGAAGAAGGATGAATCTCTCCAATAAAGTCTAATCCCCAACCTCTAAACGGCCAGGGCTTGATAATAGGATGTAACATAGCAGCGGGAGCTAACTGAATATCACCAAACTTTTGACAAGCTTCACATCCTTTATAGTACCGGAAACAATCACTAACCATTGTTGGCCAATAAAACCCAGCACGTCGTAGTAACCATTTTATCTTGGGAGCCGACTGATGAGTGCCACAAATACCTTCATGGACCTCTCCCATAGCAACTCTCACTTGGTCCTCGTCCAAGCACTTTAAAAGAACATCATCAACCGATCGGCGATAGAGACCATCATCTCTCATTGTGTATTTGAAAGCCATACGCCGAATAGTCATGTCCACCCTTTTACTAGGATAACACAAATAATCAATAATGGGCTTCCTCCAGTCTTCATTTTCTCCTGAATTAAATATTTCATTAGTGGCCGAAACGGTGGGCTTCGATTCGGCCTCCCCTATGTTGGCAAGACTAGCCATCGGCCTTTGAGAAATATGAAACATGCCACGATCAACATGATAGCCAGATGCTTGTTGTGCCAACTCATTTGCTCTCCAATTGTCATGTCTAGATATATGAGCAATGCTAAAATAATCCAAATTAGAAATTATATCTAGACATTTATCAAGATAAACATTAAGTGATTCGTCAAAACATTGAAAGACTTTGTATATTTGTTGCACTACTAATAACGAATCACCAAAAGCCTCAATATGTGTAGCACCTATGGCAAGCAACATCTCTAAGCCGAATAACAATGCTTCATATTCGGCTTGATTATTTGTGCAAAAGTATTCTAAGCGGCATGAGGCTTCAAAAACAGCACCATGAGGAGATATATAAACAATACCAACACCTTGGCCATTGCTACAAACTGAACCATCAAAATATAATCTCCATGGTACTAATGAGACAAGGTTTATATCAATATCATGCTTGTCATCAATCCGATGCTCAACAATAAAATTAGCAACAATTTGGCCTTTCATGGATTCCAGAGATTCATAAGCCAAATCATATTCAATTAAAGCATAAGCCCACATGCCAATTCTACCACTAAGAATTGGCCTATGCAACATGTATTTGATGACATCGGTTTGACAAGCTATAATGCAAGTACTAGGCACTAGATAATGTCACAATTTTGTGCAAGCATAATATAAGCATAAGCATAATTTCTCAATAAATGTATACCTTGTCTCTGCGTCCAATAATCGTCGGCTCAAATAAGTAATATCATGCTCCTTTCCTTCGGTCTCTTGAGTCAAAACGGCACCAATAACACCTTCCTCCGCTGCAACGTAAAGTCTAAATGGTTCCCTGTGCTTGGGCGCTTTCATAACCGGAGGAGTGCACAAATATTTCTTAATCATATAAAATGCCTCTTGCTGTTTTGCCCCCCAAGTAAAATCAACATCATTCTTTAACCGAAGGATAGGAGTAAATGCATCAACCTTCCCTGATAGATTGGCTATGAACCTCCTCAAATAATTGACCTTGCCAAGGAATTTTTGCATATCTCTCTTGCATGTTGGAGCCTCTACTTTCTGTATAGCTTCTATCTTTTTGGGATCAATTTCCACGCCATCTTCATGAATAATGAAACTCAGAAACTTTCCAGCCGATACACCAAAGGCACACTTCAAAGGATTCATTTCCAGCCCATATTTCTTCATTCTTTCAAAAGCCAAACGCAAATCGGCTAAGTGAAATTCAAAAGCATCCGATTTGACAACAATATCATCAATATAAACCTCAAGTATAACACCAAGTAAATCATGAAAAATTAAATTCATAGCCCTTTGATACGTGGCACCGACATTTTTTAATCCAAAGGTCATCACTGTCCACTCAAATAAACCAAGGAAACTGGGACATCGAAAAGCCGTTTTGGACATGTCCTCTTCGGCCATAAAAATCTGGTTATACCCCGCATTACCATCAAGAAAGCTAATGACCTTATGTCCAGAAGCATCATTAATAAGCATATCGGCTATTGGCATAGGACACTCATCTTTAGGTGTAGCTCTATTCAAATCTCTGAAATCAATGCACACCCTCAACTTGCTGGAGCCTTTCTTCTCTATTGGTACAATGTTAGAAATCCACTCGGCATACCTGCAAGGTCTAATAAAATTAGCTTTAAGCAAACGACCAATCTCTTCCTTGATCCGGTCATACGTTTTTGGATTAAACTTTTTGGCCAATTGCTTGTATGGTCTAAAACTGGCCTTTATAGGTAACCGATGCTCCACTAGCTCTCGGCTTAAACCTGACATCTCATGATATTCCCATGCAAAGAAACAAACATATTCTTTCAATAGCTCGATCAACTTAGCCTTATGATCGGCTCTTAAATTTTTGTTTGCAAATGTCGGCCTAGGAACTGAACCATCTCCTATATCTATCTCTTCTAATGGATCGGCCGATGTAAAACCTTGTCCTAATTTATCCATATCGTCTAACTCTTCTATGGACTCATACATATCGTTCTCATTGGACCAATATTCTACAAGACGCTTTTTGTAACCACTCTGAGTTAGGATCCATTTAAATACATCATACCTTGGAGCCGATTATCGCCAACCGCTTTAAAGAAATGGTCACGAAACCACTTTTTGTGGTGCTAAGAAAATCATATTCTGATAAGTCGCGCCCCGTCAAGCAAGTAGCATTGGGATGTTGCCAATCTACCGATGTATCGGCCAAAGCAACACAAGCCGAATTATCCGCATGAATGACTTCTACTTCATCATCAACCCATTGAATCAAAAACTGGTGCATAGTAGATGGCACGCATTGGTTCGCATGAACCCAATCGCGGCCTAATATCACATTGTAGTTACCTTGCACCTCGGCGACAAAGAATGCGGTAGCCAAAGTTTTGCTTCCCACCGTAAGCTCCACATACATCACACCTTTGGCTTCAGTTTTCTCTTTGCCTTCAAATCCATTAAGCACCATGTTGGTCTTTATTAACTCTTCATCACGCAGCCCCAATTTTTTGAAGACCGAATATGGCATAAGATTCACCACAGCACCACCATCGACAAGCATTCTAGCAACCGGCGATCCATTAATATGACCTTTAAGGAACAATGGCTTCAAGTGCGTCACCGGTTCTTTTGGCTTTTCATATATAGCATTTTTAGGACCAATATCTAGCTGAGCTACTTCCCCTTCTTCATCTATAGCACGAAATTCAGCGGGTAAGTAATACACCATACTAATATCCATACCTTCATGAACCGGTGTAGACTCATAATCAAGCATTTCATCTCCTTCCGCAAGCATGCCCACTGACTCTGAAATATCTTCAAGGGAAGAGGAAGTAGTAGGCAAAGTGGATGATGTAATAGTAGCCGCATCGTCCTCCGTTGGTGGTGTAGGTGTTGCTATGTTCAGTGCAGAAGATGCAATTTTTCCTTTTGCTTTGGCCTCCACACTTGTTTTGAGGGTACCATGGGATGAATTTCATTGAATAATTTATCCCTTAGCTTTTCTGCTTCTTGTTCCTCCTTCTCATGACTTCTCATGCACTGCAATCTCCTTTTTTGCGCCTTGGTCAGACCGGAAGGACACCACTTAGGCTGAGTATATTTTGGATCCCTTGACTTGGCCTTGCTTGTGTTAGCTTCATGATCATTAGCCATGGGGCTTTGCTGGACCGCAGCCGCATCTTTATTAGAATCAGCCGGATTATCAACAATAATCGGCTCTTTGATTATTAATTCTTTAGTGCCTATCATAATAGTTTCACCACTAGCATTCTTCTCCTTTTGCTTGCTAGGCTCTGAAATTTCAGCACTTGGTGATTTGGCATGCCACACTTGCCAGTTGACCCTTTTTTGATTATCTTGCATTGGCCGATTGACACCATTGTTCAAACGGCCTCATGTGGGATAAGAAAGCCTCATGTGGGTTCTGCCCAACCCGGATGAAAAGCATAAGGGGCCATTGGGGGCTGCCCCCATCCTCCATTGAAGCCTCCCATGTAGTATGGTGCATAGGGGGGCGGCACCATTCATGGTCCTAGTGCCCATGACCCATATGGCCTTGCGTGATGCTGAAATTCTTCCCTCGGAGGTGATCTTGAGCGCTTCAAATTTGATGACCGGTTAGAGCTAGAACCGTTCGCTTGATTGGCATACTTGGACAACAACATATCAAAAGTTGGCTTGATTCTCTTGCGCTGCATTTTAGCTTCATTCGTCTTCCACTTGCCAACCTCTGGACTCTTGGGCTTAACAAATTTGACATGAGTGTTCTCTTGCACTTGTGGTTGCCCCACAAGTGTAGGATTCTTGATGGTGATCTTGATTACCTCCTTGCCACCGGGTTGCTTGTCAAGCACCACTTGTCTCCCCAAGACCTTGTTGCTCTCCTCATTTTTCATGGGTTCACCAATGACAATATTATTTTTATTAGCTGATTCGGCTATGTTGGGCCGAATTAACATCTTCTTCCCCTCCCAATCCATGGTGTTCATTGGGAAAGGCTGCTTATCAACTTGCATCTCAGAAAAATTCAATCGTACGTCATTAATGGCCGATTGTATCTGTCGTCGAAAAACATTACAATCATTAGTAGCATGAGAAAAAGAATTATGATACTTGCAATAAGCACGCTGTTTCAGCTCTTTGGACGGCGGTAAAGTATGAGATATTCTAATAATCTTGGCTTGCAACAAAGCATCAAATATTTTATCACACTTAGCAATGTTGAAAGTAAATTTCATCTCTTCATCACGATTCTTATGAACCAGCTTTAAGTCATTGCAAGTAAATGGTTTGGCCTTAGATGGCCAAACAAATTCAGTAGCATAAATATCACCCTCATCGTCCGAGTGGTCACTATCATACTCAACCATATTCACCTTGGGACGATCAGTTTTATATCTATGCACCTCTTTAAGATCTTTGCTTCGGCTTTCTTGAGCCAAAGCCCTTTGCAAGACTTGGTTGATATTTAAAAACTCGTATCCTTCTAGCCTTTCTCTAATGTGAGTTCTCAAACCACTAAGCACAAGATCAGCCAAATCTCTCTCGGTTATCACCAAACTATAGCACCGGCTTTTCGTATCCCTAAATCTTTTGACATAATCGGAGACTGATTCATCATACTTTGCTTAACCGATGTAAGATGGGATAGTATAAGCTCATTGTCACCACTGTAGAACTGATCTTGAAACTTTTGCTCCAATTGAAACCATGTAGTAATAGAACCGGGTGGTAATGCACAAACCCACGAGAAAGCAGTACTAGTTAAAGATAAAGGAAAATAACGTACTTTCCACTCGTCTCGTGAACTTGCCTCACCTAACTGTGCCAAGTATTGACTAACATGCTCCCATGTAGTCTTTGTTCCCTCCCCGCTAAATTTAACAAAATCTGGAACTTTATATCCGGGAGGACATGGCACGGCATCAAAAATTTCTAGATATGGTTTCCTGGAAATTCGTGGTTTAGGTAGTTCAATCCCACAATGCTCTCGGAACACCCTAGACATTTCCTCTCTGACATTAGCCAAAATATCACTCATATTGAGTGACGTTGCGTGTGGTTGTGGCGCATGGTGAATATGATTTCTAATAGTTGGTACAGTGCTAGTCGGAAGAGATGGTGGTGTGTATGTTGTACCATAGTTCGGCAGCAATCCACTTGGACTTGCCGAACCATAACCTAGCAATGCAGTTGGATTCACTGAACTTGGTGCGTTCATGACAGGATTAAAGGGTGGAGCAACAAGTTGGTTTGTCTGACTGGGATAAGAATTCAACGGCACGGGCGGCGGCGATGAAATAGGTAAAGTTGGACTAAAGTTTTCCACATCAGCAGACATACTACCACTACCATTATATGATTGAGGAGTATTATTTCGAGCAGTATTATTGTCTATGATAGCTTGGTAAATAAGATCATTATTCTGAGCAATAAGAGTAATAATTTCAGCCGACTGTTCAGGAGAGAAGATTTTGCTTACAGCCGGTTCTACCTGCTCATTGTGAAGAGGAGGAAACTTGATTTCTTCAATTCAAGTGATGTTGCCTTGGCGATCCTTTTTGAACTTAGCAAGGAACTCCCGCATCTCCTTCTCCTCACACGCCTTCTTGTACTCCTCAAAAGCTTGGCGATGCTCTGCCGATAATTCCTCAAAATTGGGCTTGATGATGTTATCGGCATCCACTTCAGATGGCTTGGGAAGATCGACCATGATGGATGATGATGATTGCTCTTTGTTCCCCAGCGGAGTCGCCAAAAAGTGTGTTCGCACACGAACACGTCACGTGTACCCTCGACGCCGGGGGTGATGCACCGCAGCCCATGTCAAAGGAGTCTCACCGGAAGCGCGATTCGCAAGTCGACCGACGAGAGCTTTTGAGGACCCGAAACCCCACACTCCCGGGAGGCACCCCGTCGGGGAGTGCGGCGGCTATGGGCTTCCCTAGGTCGGTCAAGCCGCCCCTAGAGCCTCGGTATTCACAGCTCTCCAACGCGAAGACCAATGAAGAACGAGGAAGCAAGAACGAGGGAGAGACAAAACGTAGATGAAAAAGTATTAGATGTGTTTTTTGCGATTGTGTGTTGTTCAATCGGCCGTCACCTCTCATCTATTTATGAGGTGGCCGGACTTCCCGTACAAGAAAAGGACTAAAAATTCCGTTCAAAACATCAAAAACCCTAACCTAACTCGGGCAGGAATCTTTGATAATTTCTCGAACTAACTCGGTCTCACCGATTGGTTCATTTCGGTCCCACCGAGTGAACGTTGCCAACTCTCTGTATCCTTCTGTAATTTTTCGGATCAACTCGGTCTCACTGATTGGTTTGCTTCGGTCCTACCGAGTCAACATTGCCAACTCTCTGGTAAATTTTCGGACCAACTCGGTCTCACCGATCAAATCAATTCGGTCGGTCCGAAATGACTCTGCAGTTTCTGTTCCTGACCTTGTTTTGCCTCCACAGGTTGCATATGACCTCGGATTAAGACAATTTTTATATCAAAATCCACCGTTTCGACGAGACGCACAACTTTCATGTTGGAATGTTTTCCATCAGAGGCCGTGTTAATTGAGTTTCATTCAATTCTTTAATCTGGTATCAACATGAGCATCTCCGAACTTGTCATAACTATTACATCTGAGCTCCGCTATAGACCATCTTCATATCCATCTCGATCTTCTTAAAGAGATCCATTCAAAGGTGACCTCCAATAATAAGTTTGAATTAGTCTTGATGCAGCCTATGCTAATTTTATGACTGTGCCACTTTTGAGCGTCAACACAAGGCCTCTCTGCCAACCTGGCATAAGCTTCAACACGTTGTCCACAATGGGCTGCCATTTAGATCGCGAGAGTTGTTTGATCCCCAGCTGCAGCCCTAGGTATTTGATGGGAAACGTCTCCAACTTACATGGTAGCGCCTGTCGCACCAGCTCCTCGTCGGCTTCGTCCGATTTGATCATAATGGCCGAGGACTTGGCGAAGTTTACCCGAGGCCTCCCCAAAAATTTTGAGCGTCTCTTGAATAAACCACAGATCCAATCTCCACGGCCTGATGAACATAACTACATCTTCGGCGTACAGCGAAAGCCTCTGCATCGGAGCGCATCCGGGTATCTTGCTTACAACGTTGGCGGCAGCCATTCCCACGGAGGATTGTCAAAGTGCTTTTTCTTTTTGAGGATTGTCAAAGTGTTGAGTGGACAGATACGTGGAAAAGGAAGTTGGGAAAAAGGCACAAAAAACGAACAACGGTAGATTGCCCCCCTCCCTACCCGACCCCCACCGCACCAACACCGCGGCAGCGAGCCCCTTTCGCCCGCTTCCCACTCCACGCCCCCTTCCCCCCTCCCAGATCTCGCCACCACACGGCCGCGCGCACCGGAGAAACGTAGCGAGACGTCTGCGAGAGGTAAAACAGCAAAAGGGAAGAGGCCACCGCAGCTCGCGTACCGGCGGTTGGTGGGTGGCGGCGTCCGTCACGCGTCGGCGTATCAGGTGATGGACGCTGGCGGCGGCGGCTTAGGCGGCTTCCAGTGGACCGCGGAGGAGGCTTCGACGATCGGGGGCATCGCGACGGTGTCGCTGCTGCACTCCTTCATCCCCACGCACTGGCTCCCCTTCTCCATCGTCGGGCGCGCCCAGCGCTGGCCGCTCTCCCGCACCCTCCTCGTCAGTCAGTACCCACCCCGCCCATTTTCTTCTGTTGCCACTCTTTCTGTGTACTGATCACCGCTCCAAGATCTAGAGCATAGGGGCGATACCTGGTTAGGGTTTACTTATCCAGGGAAAGTGGGGCTATTACCTCTCGGTGTCTGTATTGGATTAGATCGTTCTAGCATAATGAAATGGGGGAGTTGTGGCAGGGGCGGACCCAAGTAGAGCGCAGTGTGGGCTCAGACCCCAATTTTGAAAATCTCAAGAGAATTCATTCGTATTATCATAGGAAAAATAGTAAGAGTTTCAAATTCATGCAAGAAGTGCCCCCATTCTTATAGTTTGCCTCCACTAAAAAAAAACTGCGTCCGCCCCTGAGTTGTGCTGCGGTGGTAGTGCCGTAGCGGTACCTGCAGCAATGCGTGCAACATTGAGACCTGAGAGCACTGTCTGAACACTCTGGGGCATTCTGATGGCTTCCGGGCGACGTTGCATTTTCATGCTTCCGCCACTCCCTCGGTATGGCTGTGTGAACGATTTTGTCTTATTAGAACACCATGGTAATTGACATCTGTATTGATGATAACTGTTGGATATGTCGCTTTCCATTCACCATCTAGTTCTCCCAAAATTCTGAGTTGTTGGGGAAAGGTTGGATAATCTACTCATGCTCTGATATGATGCAGGGCATAGGCTGGGACTGTTATCCATTTAATTAACGGGGTTCCCCTTTCGTTATTCAGGAAATTCTGAATTTTAGTGAAGGTTTTGTCATGTTTTTGTTCAGCGTGGGCTGTTATAACTTCCTTAATCCTTCATATGGGAGGTGTTTTAGCCATGTGCGTTGGTTTAGAGTTTCTCACCTTCACGTTCACGGCTGTTTGATACTGATAGCGACAGAGACATGACGAGATTAGTGTACATTCTAGTAATGCCATTTTTTCTTTTGGCAATAGAAGTGCACCCAGAAACCATGGCAGAGCTTGGCTCAGTCTACAAGCTGCTTCGAATGAATTGAATTTTGCATAAGTATTTTGACCATATTGGACAGCATGAAACTTGATGTAGGCACTATACCTGTGTGATTAATCTTTATTGGAGCCATATGATAGTTGTAGATTGGGATATTGATGAATGGTATATTTTTCAAAAGAATATCCATTCAAAATTGATCTTGCATTTCCAATTTGACTATGTACTGATATATGGTCATTATCAGAAGTACGCAGATATAGTCTATTTACACGTATAGATTCCATTACTGTTTACATTAGTCAAGTTGATTGATAATTAGCCTGGGAGTTTCTCTTACTGACCCTTTTTTTTTACTTTATGCCATTGCCTATTTGCATGTGCATTGTAAAAACCTCCATTCATTTATCTTGCATGAATGTTGCAGTCATGAGTTAGGATAAAATTAGAGGTAGTCATGAACTACCAAAACACAATCTCCTGAGCTTTTTTCCCTCTGTATATCTGGACTAGACTATTTATTTCACTTTTTTTTGTAATTATCATCATCCTGTATGTTGTCTGTGCCTGCAAATCGTAAGTGCATGGGCTATGAATATGGTTACCAATGTTCTAAATGCTTGTAAATTGGACTTTTGCTCCTTGGATAGTTCCCTGTTTTTGACTTCAAAATTATGTTCTTCACTTTTCTCAGGGCAGGGATACTTGTTAATTAGGTTACCTGTATTTTTTGATATATTGTTATACCTTGTTTTCTGTGTAAACTAGTGATGGTAGTATGATACCTTGTCATTTGGCAAGGATTTCTTCTCTTCCACATGTATCATTATTAGTAAAATATTCCCAACTTTTGCAGCTGCATTTGGAGCAGTCCTTCATGTTGTATCGACCGCTCTTCTCGGGATAACTGCAGTTACTATGGCAAATACTATAGCAGGCGAGGAAACAGTGCATAAACTTGCCTCGCTGTTGCTAATATTTCTTGGAGCAGGTTACATTCTGTTGTTTGCTTTAGGAAAAGGTGGTCATAGCCATGCTCATAATCATCCAATGGAGAAGATGGCAGTCGCTGGTCTTGTACTTGTACCAGCATTATCACCCTGTGCAACTACTCTTCCAGTGTTTCTTGCTGTTGGCAACTCATCCTCGATGATGATTCTTGCGATCATTGTGCTTCTCTTCAGGTGCCCCCCCCCCCATCCTCGATGAAGATATTTTTTTGTTGGACTAGTCACCTAACCCCTAGTTATACAGAGAGCTTGTTTGGCCAAAAAGGAAGAAGATATAAGGATAGTCATTTCAGTATTGCTGTACGTAGTGTTGAAGTAGAAATGGAGAACCTCATTATTTCCATATGCAAGCCTTCCTTTTCAGACATTTCTCTTTGCGCTCATCAACCAATTTGTTCTTAGATAAGGCTTCCACTCGTCACTCGTCAGTGGTTTAGGATTTGAGGGACATTCAAAATAAGCTGATCATAGCATATTTTCCGTTCTGAAGCTTTATTTAGTTGATGTGAAATGTTTCTAGAAACTACAGTTCTTATGCTTATGCGTGGTGGTTGGATAGTTATAGTATAGCCCATTAGTGGTTTAGGGCAGCTGGACCTACAATTAAAATGTGCATTGGAGGTGGCTGTATAGATCAGATCTGACGGTCACAAACGCCCAGATAAGCAAAACGGATGGCCACGAATGAGAGCGCTCGAAAGGGCAGCGATTAGGTGCAGTTTTACTGTCCTAAATTCAAGCTTCCACCAATGTGCTGAATAAGATCAGTAGTCTAAAACTTAAAGATAGTAGCTCTGAAGCTTTGGCTGTCATAGGCATGGAACCAAATGCTCCATCTTAAATGGGATGCAGACCAACTTATATGGCTGTCAATCATGAGCATGGTTTGAACTTTGAATATTCTCCGGGGCGCTTTGTGTTGAATCAGCTACGCATATGGAGTATTATAGATGCATACTATTGATTTATTTTACCTTTGTATTACAACCTAGCTTGTGTTCTTTTATGCCTGCAGTACCATCACGGTGATGACGTCCCTGGTGGCTCTCTCATTTTATGGTGCTAGCCAGATCAAGTTTCACTGGGTGGAACGCTATGACAAGGTCCTAGTTGGCTCAGTGCTGTGCCTTGTTGGGGTTCTGACATATGTGTTCCATCACCATGATGGTGACGAGCATTCTCTCCATGCACACGTGCACAGGAAACTTGTGGGTCCTTAGATGAATCTACAAAGTTACTCCCAAAGTTCACTGTGAAACACATTCTGTTGTCCTCTAACCTTTGTACGTTATGCTGTATAAGATCTGATTATCAATTTATCTGTTGGGAATCTACCCGCCTATGGGTTTCCTAGGAGTACAGACAGACCAGGTGAATACCTACTGGGAAATTGTTTGTACCATGGATCTTTGTTTGCGCTGATGCAGTTTAACGGGAATAGTGGGCTTTCAACTTGAGGCATTGTTTCTGATCTAATTAAAATTTATGGATTTTTTGCTCTACATCAGTGGTACAAACTTGGATGCATGCCTGAACTGCTGAAGCTTATGTTCAACGACAGGTTGAAATTTCTGCTGGATATGCCCCAAATTTTTGTGCTTGTTGTTCTCTATCTATCTTAGCTGGAAAGATTATTTTGTCCCTAGCTTGTACTGGAATAGCAGGATCTAATCGGGGCTGAAGCCTTTTTATCCCATCTATTACATCGGCTTGTTCATATTGGGGAGCCGGAGAGGAAGGATGGCGATGCCTGCCTTTTTATGTGTGTGAGCTTGGGGACTCTAGCCAGCAAACATTTCCTGGTTGTACACATCCTTTTATGTTTGTGGCATTTTTGATAATTGGCTGGTGTTTTGATATTACTCTTTCAAATTGGTGCTTTGGCACTGAAAATGTTTTGAATGTCATTTTCTCAAGTCCTCTTTGTTTCCTACAGGTGCATCAATGCCCATTTTTGTCCAAGAAAAAAAAATATGAATTTAGGCTATTTTTTAATTATGTGTAAAAATAGGAAGAAACCCGGTTTTGCCATTTATCAATTTCCTACTTTACAAATGGCGTGAGTCGATGCTTGAGAGGAGTGCCCGCAACATGGAGGCCGCCGCTCCGCCGGTGAGGGCAAGAGAGTCCTCGCCGGGGAGGAAGGAGGTTCGCTGGTGCAGGGTAGGGGAGGTGGTAGGCTTTCGTTTTAACTCCCCTCAGATTAGACGTCCGGAGACCAAACTCGAGCTGGAGGGGAGGAAGAAACTTGACTTGGGTGGGGGAGGCCAGTACCAGGTTGTGCAGATCATGCGAGGAAGGTGGAGGAGGATCCTGCAGCTGTTGGATTGAAATCCAATGATAAGGCCAAATCGGCTGAAATTTTTGTTTACGCAACTGTTACATGGGCGGGCCCAAAGAAAAGTATCTCCCTATAGAATTCTGACTCCAATTCGAACAAAAAATATGGGCCACTTCTCATTGCCCGTGACCACCAAGGAGCGGTACTTGAGGCGAGAAGTGGGTGATTCCTATTTAGCGCTGCAGGCGCCGGTTATAGGCTGTTTCTGCAAACCGGCGCCTGCAGCACCGTTAGCTGGGCTCGGCCCATTTCCATTTTTTCGTCGTAAACAAAAATGTAAATACGTCTTCGTTGCTATTCAATCCTGCGACCTACAGGTCCATGGCACGAGGCGCTAACCACCACAGCAACTACGGTTAGCTACACAGCTACAGCTTCTTCCTCTATTTCTTCTCACGTCGTTCCCTTTTTCTATTTATTTTTCATTTTTATTTTTTCATCTTTCTTTTTTTATTCGGAACGGTTTTTACTCTGTTTTCTATTCTTTTATTCTTTTTCTTTTTTCTTTTTATTCCGGATGGTTTTGTTTGATATTTTTTATTTTTTATTTTTTCCTTTTCCTAATTTGGATGAACAGTTTTTCAAACTCGATGAACCCCTTTTCAAATGGATGAACTTTTTTTCAAATTGATGAACTTTTTTTCATCCATGAACTCCTTTTCAAAATAGATGAACTCTTTTTTGAATCGATGAACTTTTTTCAAAATCGATGAACTTTTTTCCAAAATCGACGAACTATTTTTCAAATCGATGAACCTTTTTTCAAAATTGATGAACTTTTTTTTCAAAATCGATGAACTATTTTTTAAAATTCATGAACTCTTTTCAAAATCGATGAACTTTTTTCAAAACCAATGAACTTTTTTTCAAAATTGATTATTTTCATAAATGATGAACTTTTCTAAAAATGGATGATCTTTTTTTAAAATTCACTTTTTTCAAAGAGATTTACTGATATGTTAATGTTTTGCTAAAGGAAGCATTAACTAGGCCGGGTTTCTACTTGCATACAAAGGAGCTACTATGGTTTGGTGTTATTGCGTTAAGTTATGACTGGTGAGGTGCTGGGTTCGAATCCCATATCGCATTAGGATTTAGTTTCTTCTTTTTTTTTCGCGTTTTCCATATTGAGCCAGTGGATGGGCCGGCCCGCTAGGGGTCGCTAGCGAGCGCCGGTGGCATCAACCGGCGCCTGCAGCGCTGATTAGGAGCACCCCGAGAAGTGGGGAGCTCCTAGTCAGCGCCTTCAGCGCCAACTAAGAGTTTCGGCGCCCACGCAGACGCGCTCTTGGGCCGGCCCAAACAAAGGCTCCCTCGCTACTACCCCTCACGAGGATCGCTGTCTTACGCTAAAAAACGAGTGATAAAAAGGTGCGTCTCTCCGAATCGAACTCGCGACCTCACAGTTATCTTCTACTTTAGCCAACCGGTACACCTACTAGCTACTAGTGATTCACTACAGCGCGACTTAGTTTAAAAACCATCGCCGCAGCGCTACTTATCTCGCTTAGTTTGTTGAATTACTTGAAAACATCGATAAAAACGTGAATGTTTGGAAAAAAATATAAAAAATTTGGATAGTTGACGAACATGCATAAAAAAGTTGGCAAATGTAAAAAAAGGTTCATGTATTGAAATAAGTTCACGAATTCAAAAACAAAAGTTCATGAAATAGAAAAAGAGGGCACTAATTTTGTAAAAAAAAAGTTCACAACAATGAAAACGACCATGAGTTTGAAAAAAGTTCACAGATTTGAAAAAAGTTCATCGAATTTGAAAAAAGTTCACTGAATTTGTAAAAAGTTCATCAAATTCAAGAAAAGTTCATTGGATTTGAAATAGGGTTCATCGGATTTGAAAATTCTTCATCAAATTTGAAGAAAGTTCATTGGATTTGAAATAGAGTTCATCGGATTTGAAAATTCTTCATCAAATTTGAAAAAAGTTCATCGAATTTCAAAAAAAGTTCACTGAAATTGGAAAAAGTTCATCGAATTAAAAAAAAGTTCATTGGATTTGAAAAAGAGTTCATCGAATTTGAAAAATCTTAATCAAATTTTAAAAAAAGTTCATCCGATTTGAGAAAAGTTCATCAAATTTGAAAATAGTTCTTTGAATTTGAAAAAAGTTCATCAAATTGAAAAGGTTCATCAAATTTGAAAAAAAATCTCATTGGATTTGAAAAAAATCATCATTTGTTAAAATAGTTCACTAAAATAGAAAAAAATTGATTGATTTTGAAAACTAGGAAGAAGAACAAAGAAAAAACAGAAAACGAAAATGAGAAAAAGGAAAACGAAAAAAGAAAAAAGAAAGAGCCAAGGTGTAAAGAAAGTGAAGAGTTGATGTTTACCAGATCCCGCTTGCTGGCGCGGTGGTAGGACGAACGAAGCTGCAACTACCGGGTCTCTAACTGCATGCGCCAAATCCTCCAGTGTTCAGCTCTGTTCTGTTGGGTTTGTTGTGCGTGTGCGAGAGAGGGAGAGAGGAGAGCAAGCTGAGCAAGCTGAGCCAGCTTGAGGCGGACCAATTCCAGAACGTGATCGTGGGGTAGTTTCCGCAATTCATCTCTAACAGCATCTTCAATAGATGATGTATATTTTGGTGCTCCAAACCACAAAAAGTGCTTTTTAACGAAGATGTAAAATTCTGAAAATGATCAACTACTACTTCATCTCAACATAGTTTAAACATCAAATTTAAACATAGTTCAAACATAGATGACATAAATTTAAACTAGCAGAACTACTCGTCGTCCGAGGCATCCAGTACGACTCTTCGGAGTCATCCGAGAGCCCCCAGAACTCCTCGTCCTCCTTCGACGATGACTCGATGGGCATCACCGTCGAGGGGCCGGTCTCGTCGTCCTCCTCCTCCTCCTCCTTCTTCTTCTCAGCATCACGCTTCTAGCTCGGCCTGGACGTACACGGGATGCTCCCGCGCAAACCAAGCCATCGCCGCCTCGTCGCTCTCGCCGGGAGTGACGACAACCGCCGGTCTCCTTCTTCTTCTTCTTCTTCGTCGGCATCTCCTCCATCCAGATGCCCTGCTGCACGAGCCACTCCGCCACCGCCCAGGTCTCGATCTCCGAGAAGTTGAGGTCCGTCTTCGGTCGTCCGGCGCGCCACACTGCCACGTCGTAGGCACGCGCGGCCTCGTCGGCGGTGGGATATGTGCCGAGCCACCAACGCCGCCCGGCGTCGGAGAACTCCACTCCGAAGTTCCCGGAGGGCTTCGTCCTCACGTCGAAGAAACCCGACTTGCCCTTCGGCGTCTCCTTCGGCGCCATCGGGTGGCAGCGGCGGCGGCCGGAGCGAGTTGGGGCAACGGTGGGTGGAAAGAGGTCGGGGCGACAGCGTGCGGCGCGGGGCGGAGGCAGGCGGAGTAGGGCGGCGGCGTGCGGTGGCGGCGGGCCGGGGCGGGC